>NW_016816004.1:562317-588624 GCF_001698545.2 Rhinopithecus bieti
CTTCCTTCCTTCCTTCCTTCCTTCCTTCCTTCCTCCCTCCCTCCCTCCCTCCCTTTCTCTCTTTCTTTCCTCCTCTCCTCTTCTTTTCTTTTTTCTTTTCTTTCTCTCTCTTTTGTTTTTGAGACAGGGCTTTCCTCTGTTGCCCAGGCTACAATGTGGTGGCATAATTATGGCTTACTGCAGCCTTGACCTTCTTGGCTCAAGTAATCCTCCCACTTCAGCCTCCTGATTAGCTGCAGCACCATGCCTGACTAGTTCTTTTATTTTTTTGTAGAGATGATGTTTTATTATGTTTCCCAGACTGTGTTGAACTCTTGGCCTTAATTAATCCTCCCACCTTAGCCTCCCAAAGTGCTAGGATTACAGGCGTGAGCCACCATGCCCCACATTCTCACCATTTTCACTTACAACATTCTAGTCCAAACTTGCCTCATTATTGAATTATTGAAGGTTTCCTAACTGGTGTTTCCCTACCCAACTTCTTTTCTTGTCAATTTTTCCTGTATCTCTCTTGTGCATAAAGGGGCATTGGTCACCAGGGTGTTCCAGATGCTATGTAGTTATGATTTCATGGTGATCAAGATAGACATGAAAGACAGACATTAAATGAATAATACTATAAATGTGATGAGCACTGCAACAGAATGTACAGGCTGCACCTGTGATCTCATGTGGGGTTTCTCACCTTAGTACTCTTGACATTTTGTACTGGATAGTTCTATGTTGTGGGGCTGTGCTGTGAACATTGTTCACAGATGACTAGCAGCACCCCTGTCCTTTGCTTTCTACATGCTAGAAGTACTCTTCAGAGCACTCATCAGCTGTGACAAACAAAGGTTTCTTGGGGTGCCAAATTGTCCCTCAGCTGGGAATCACTGTTTAGTCTACGTAGGTTGGGATTGACTTTAGCATGGAAACATTCAACCTGTGAATAGGCCATTTGGATAGAGAGCTGAAGGATGAAATGGACTTCATAGGTATTAGGGTTGTGGAAGGAAGTGGGTAGGAGGCTTTGGGAGCTAGGATGGTCTCAGTGTTCTTGGAAAGGAGTCCAGTACCTGCAAGATCCTGAGGCTGGGAATGAACCTGAGGTCTTCCAAGAACTTAAAGAAGGACAATATGAACTAATACATGGAATCTGCTAAGAGATTGGTGACTGCCAAGATTGGTTACTATCCTGCTGGGACGTGTAGACCATGCTCAGAACCAAGAGCAGTGGGAAACACTGAATGACTTTTCCAAGAAAATGACAAGATATTGAATTCAACCAGGGTAATGGCAAGAATTGGGATAAAGGGGAGAAATGAGCCAACAACAATATCTTTAGTGAATGAGGGTAGGGCCTGGCAGATTTGTAATGATGTCGGCAACGATGAGTGTTGAGGGTTACAGCTAATTGGCTGATTGCATAAGCCTCAGAAGCAAGGTATGTATGCATTTATGCATTGTCTATCGATATATTTTAATAAGAGTGTCAATTTTGAGTAATAGAAGACCTTTGTAGGATAATACCAGTTATCTCTCCTAACCTCGAAATTCAAAAGGAGGGGAGGAATGGAGCAGAAACTACAGCCTCCACTGGAGAGGATTGCAGAGGATGCATTCTTAGAGGAGATAAGGGAAGAGAGGCAGCATCTGTTCAAAAGGCTGAGGATTTGAGGGAGTTTTCTCTTCATTGAAACTCCTGAGGATACTGCTGAAAGGGTAGAGTCAGAGTTAGAGGGTAAAGAGGTATAGATTGTTTGAGGGATAACAGTTTGATGTCTGGGGATTCTCTTCCTTTGGGAAATAAACAGGGAGGGAAGGCTGGGGGTGTGGTCCATGGTGGATTAGCTCTGAGCATCTTACAAGGAATAGTGGGCACTTGGATCTAACAGGCAGATCTAGAGATTTTGGTATCTTGAAATAAATCTTCCCAACCTCCCACTTTTATAATGTCACTCTCTATCCTCTTTCTCCCACTCTCATCCTGAAACCTGACAAACAATCAGGATCTTCTGCTTTGCCTGGTCTTATTGTTATCATGCCTTGTTCTCTGTCTTTTCTCCATACCCCCAGTCTGATTTTTCTTCTTTAAACCCTACCCATTTTTAAAAGCCTCACACATATACTGCCTCTTCCATGGCATTTTCCCAGGCCCCTGTGCCCACAAATGTTACCTACTCTTCTTAATTGGCAATTAATTAAAAACTGCCTTGGGGCTTGTTTTGCACTGATATATAACTCACATATTAAATTTTCATGGGTGTAAATTGGTTGTTTCTAAAGTTAAATAGCAAATTTGTTGACAGTTGATCAGATTCGGTGCCTCTTATTATACCCTAAAAGTCCTAAAATGAGATTTGACACAGAAAAGTTATTTAACTGTTTAATTAATACATTTGTTAAAATAGATATCACTTTTCCAGGAAAAATGCAGGGGAATATTGCAGTCAGTGTTATGTGGCATGTGGACTCAAAGTGTGAATCTGCCTGTGCATCCACTATATCGCTTATCTTACAGAAAACACATTGTCCTCTGTCAGATGACTTGATATAGGTTGGCAACTTCAAGACTTTAACATTAGCAGCAGGGAGGCAAGAGAAGCTCTGTGCTTCTGTGGAGTGGTCACGAAAGCAAGGAAGGCCCTGACCCAGCCAGACCATGTGAGGGGGACTATAAGTACACTGGGACCAGGGAAAGAAACAAGAGGGTAAGAGATATTAAAAGGAGGTGACTATTATTCAACAAATTGCCCCAGGTTTATGTTCTAAAGTTTAAATTGTGAACTGCTGCAAGAAACATTTCAGAGAGAGGGAACAAATTTTCAGTTATCAGTGAACAGATTTTTACTTACTGTAGTCACAAAGAGGAAACACACCTTCTTCTCAAATTGACTTTCCAGACCCTTAGGTGAACACAATGGGTATGAGGAAAAGGGACTTTGATCTCAGCAAAGAAAGGAAGAATGGAGGTGTGTGAATATTTGCTTGACCACTTCAAAGGTTCTCAAACAAAAATGTAGTTTTAACTGTTTTATAAAATGACAAAAGGTTTGTAAACTATCTTTCCCATGAACACAGATGATGGTAGATCAATTTTCCCACGCTGTCTTAGGTTGCTCTTTAGCAGTTGAAAGATTTTTCCATCTCCCTCTGGGTTGAGGACGGGGGCAGTAGAGCTGTAAACCAGGCACAAACAATCTAACAATCCTCTGACTGATGCCAAGCATGGTGGGAGGGTTATTTCGTCATCTTTCCATGTTACCTTTCTATTATTCCAGCTCATGTTCATCTTCACCTTTAAAAATAACATTGATGTGTGCTGAGTCCCTCAGCAAACCTGAAACTGAGAACCTGCTGTGTTTAGACTTCTAGTTTTCCAGGTCTTATTGCCTCACCTGGGCTCTGGAGTCGTAATCCAAATCTAAACCTATGATCAGCTCAGAAATTACTACCAATTTGGAATAGGCTAATGCAGTGTATTAACTGTGCCTTTTATTTTCTGAAGCTTTGACACCCTGGAGCCTTGCTAACCCTGGAGGGGTTGCTCCTCCCAGGGCTAGCTAATTCCGGGAGATAGCAAAAACTTTTATTCCAGCTTGGTTTTCATATGTATACCTGCCCGATATGGGTTGGGGAACCCCTAGTCCAAACCTTACCATCTCCCTTATAGGGGCTTTCACACTTCAGGCCACTATCCACCCAAGGGTCAGGTAACAGCCGATCTGCACCAGACCCTTCTGAAATCATTCAAACTACCCAGTCCTAAATCTGTCTTCCCACAGAAACCACAATAAAGGCTCTTGCCCACATTTTCCTCTTGCTCCTCTGCCTCCTGACTGACACTGTGCTTCCCTGTGTTGCCCCCTCATGGTGTGGCATGCCTTCTTCTCTTGGGATCTGTGAGTAAATGTGATGGTTAATATTGAGTGTCAACTTGATTGGATTGAAGGATGCAAAGTATTATTCCTGAGTTTGTGAGGTGTTGCCGAAGGAGGTTAACATTTGAGTCAGTGGACTGGGAGAGGCAGACCCACCCTCAGTCTGGGTGGGCACCATCCTAGCTGCCAGCATGGCTAGGATAAAAGCAGGCAGAAGAACATGCAAAGACTGGACTGGCTTAGTCTTCTGGGCTACATCTTTCTCTTGTGCTAGAGGCTTCCTGCCCTCGAACATCAGACTCCAAGTTCTTCAGCTTTGGGGCACTTGAACCTTGGACCATAGACTGAAGGCTGCACCGTCAGCTTTCCTAATTTTGAGGTTTTGGGACTAGAACTGGCTTCCTTGCTCCTCAGCTTACAGATGGCCTATTGTGGGACTTCACCTTGTGATCATGTGAGTCAAGACTCCTTAATAAACTCCCCTTTATATATACATCTATCCTATTAGTTCTGTCCCTCTAGAGAACCCTAATACAGTAACAAACTGTTTTTTCAATGACAGCCATTTCCTGAGGCCGTACCATACCTGAAAAATAATAAAACCTATATTTTAAAACATGCAGTTATGATATTGATCCCACCTTTGTTATAACCTTGTAAAAATGTGCCTATCAATATCAATTGACCCCATTATCTCTGGATTGTATTAATCTTTCTTGGGCCACACATACTCATATTCCCACACCTTCACTGTATAAGCAAGTCAGAGATAATCTGGATGAATGTTTTATTATAATTCACATGAAGTTTAGTTCACTATATAGATGACTTTGACACGTTCTTTATAAGTAGATTATAAGGTCTTTGGGGGGGGCGGGCAACGACTATATTTTGTGTGTGTGTGTGCGTGTGTGTGTGTGTGTACTGAAAAGAAATGTGATAACTAGCATTTCTGGTAGGGAGTGAAGCTAGTTGACTATCTCTTATCTGACATGACTGGCACTTGAAGTGTTTTGGATTTTGGAATTTTATTTTTTGGGTATCTTGGAGGTGGAACAAAAATAGAAAGATGAAATGTATTTACGTTTCATATACACATTATATGCTTAGGCTGAAAGTAATTTTTTACAATATTTTAAATAATTTTGAAACAAAGTTTGTGTACATCGAACATCAGAAAGCAAAAGTGTCACTATATAAGGCACCCATGTGAACAATCTGTGGTTGTTTGGCTTCACCCTCATTCTCAACTCTGAATTTATATGCTACTGATAAGCAATCCTTTTATTGCACTTATTCACACATAAGTACTTAACAGTAAAGCAAGGCCTATTCCTCATTGTTATCATGTCATCTATAGGCACATTTTCTATAGTGTTATCATTTTCATCATCAGTATTATGATTGCCTTAATTCAGAACCATTTTAGCTATTACACCATTGGTCAATAAATAAACAACTGGAGCCTCCTTATCAATGTTACAAATTTATTCAATATCTACTTCTTCCAGTTTACTGGAAGGTATATTTTTGCATAAGCAAGGAGGTGAGACACCATTTTTTTCTCACTTGACATATGGAATCCTTGAAAGTCACCACCTTGTTCATCACCATCACTGGACATAGTGGCAAGCCAGAGATTGTCTTTAGTCAACTGTATAGCAAGTATTGGCAACAGCTTATACAGCATATTTTATGCAAAATGTCTTTTGAAAACATTCCACACCCTCCGTTTACAGCTGCTAGCATGCTACTCAAGAAAGAACAAATGCTACATTTATTCTTCATTGATCTAAAGATACCCTGGTCACATGGCTGAATTAATAAAATCACATTTCAGGGAAGTACATGGAATAAAAAATATTTTTGATGAGAATTTCAGTTGAAGGTTGAGCAGAACTGTTGTCAAAGGATAACAAAATCTTGCAGTCACCATCCAGTTCCATTTTACTACAGTGAACACAAGCTGCTGGTACAAAATATTTGTGACACCAATCAGAAAATATGTCCCTGTTAATCCGTGCCTTTTTGATAGCAGCATAGTAATGGACTGCTAAGAAATTAACTCCTTGAAAACAGTGCGGACACAGGCTTTTGCCTATCATAGCAAGTTTATATTTACATGCATCTGCTGTGTTAGCACATCCCAGCACAGTTTTGTCTTTGGCATCCTTAATTCCTGTACAGGCTGTCTTATCAGCTGTAGTCAGTGTCTATCTGGGGCAGTAACACCAAACAGTGATATTTCATCAGCATTCTAGATTTGTCCTGGCATCAGATTTCCATCAGTGATGACCTTGGTAAACTTGTCAATGGAATTTCTTGTTTCTTGATCAGCAGATGCTTTATCACCACAAATCTTTAAACATTTAATACTGTGTCTCTTCTTACATTTCTATAACCTTCCTGTCGAATATTCAAAGTTCCCTTCAATTTTCAGTTCATCATAGTAAATCTTTGCTCTTTTCACCATCAGCATACCATTAAGTGGCAGGTGTTCACTGCAACACTGATGGATCTAGTCTCTCAGTACTTGACTGAGATCATTTTTAACATTAGGTAGTGTTTTTCTATTTTTCATTAACTTCTGTTCGTCACTTTCAGCATAGAACTTCCACAAGGTATCCTTCTGTTTCCTTAGGTCTTACACCACAGAGTAGAGAATAGCAAAAAAGAAAATAAACATACAATCGTAGTGAATAATGCACATAGTTATTGGCTTCATGTGGGACATTGTGCGGACCCTGCCACTGGTGCATCCTGCCTGCACATGTGCCATTTTATTACCCCTTGTGGGTGTGCTTGTGTGTGGGACATTGGGCCTGTGCCGAAATACAGCAGAAGGAGGATAAAAAGGTCTTTTTTCCTTTGGGGATGCTGAATAACTTCATTGTGCCCCTGCATTTTGACTGCGACCCGTCGCACGAGATTAGATGTGGAATTTTCCACTTGTAGTATCACACTGACACTCGCAAAGTTTCAGATATTTTAGCATTTAAGATTTTGGGGTTTTGAATTTGGAATGCTCAACCTGTATATACGTTTGGCCAAATAGTACTCACCTTCCACCTGAAAAGTTTATTTTCAATTGAGTGGGCAGCTTTGGGAGGGATACACATAAAGTGGAAACAGAAGGTAGAGATACCTGTTTAGTAAATGAGAGAAAAAAGTTCAGCCCTGAGGTCACTTAGATCGTCTTTCAAACCATATCCCGCACTTCTGTTATGTTAGTTACAGCGGTAGGAACCTTGTAGGTCCCTGAGATAAGCCTCTTGCTGAATGTTTTTCCTTGTGCTTTATATGTAGAACCTCTATGTTCTGATTTTTGTGAATAAAAAAAGAAGTTACATTATTTTTAATCACTGCTTTGATAATAGGATCACATAACCCCAAGTATAATCCAATTATTTCTGAGGTTCCCCAAAGGTTATCTCTCAGTTAAAAGTGGCATATTCTTGTTTTTCTCCTGCTGGCTTCTACTGGCCCATGTCTACATCTATAAAATCCACAGAGAAGCATCGTGACTGGCTCAGCTGATAGTGCTCATGATCAGAACTCCTATGGGGATGGCAATGGCGCTATTTCAGATACTCTACTGGTTGCCAGTCCTGAGCCAAAGCTAGGTTCCATTGAGAAGCAGAGGGAGTCGCCTATTCCCTGCTTCTCTGTCACTTTTCCGCAGGACCTGAATTCTACAGAACCTCCTGTGAAAAATTTGGATTTCAGGCTTCATCACTCTAACCATGGAGGCTCATACCCATTTCAAGGAGCCAGAGGGTCGTAAGTGCCACGTCACCTACTCCTCATCACTCTCTCCTTCAACTCTAACCCATCCCTCTGCCCACTACATACCAAAATTTACTCCAAATGCAACACTGTCTGTGAAAAGCAGTTTTAAAATATTGGAGTCCTGGTCTTTCCACACACCTCTATTTCACTAGGGGGTCTTTGCTTTACCTTTATATCAGAGGCCCTTTGAGATGCTTTCCCCAGAAGGAAGATCTACTCCAATTCAAGACTGAACCATCTGCAATGAGTGTACAGTGTAATGCTTTTAAATTACAGTTTTTGTTTTTTCTACTCTCTCCATCAACTTTTTAGAGATCTTGGGGCTAATTTAAAGCTGAAGGGCAAGAAAATCTTTCTCTTCAATTGTCTTTGCAATAGTACAGCAGTTTGCAACCCCAGTTTCACATTAGAATCAGTTGGTGGTGAGGGAGGTTAAAATATATTGGTGACAGGGGTCCACCTGAGACAAATTAAATCAAATCTGTGAGGGTGGGGGGCTCAGGCTTTTCTTTTCTTTCTTTTCTTTTTCTTTTTCTTTTCGAGACTAAGTCTCACTGTTGTCTAGGCTGGAGTGCAGTGGTATGATCTCAGCTCACTGCAATCTCCACCTCCTGGGTTCAAGCAATTCTTGTGCCTCAGCGTCCTGAGTAGCTGGGATTACAGGTGCACGCCACTAGGCCCAGGTAATTTTTGTGTTTTAGTAGAGACAGAGTTTTGCCATATTGGCCAGGCTGCTCTTGAACTCCTAACCTCAAGTGATTTGCCTCCCTCGGCCTTCAAAAGTCCTGGGATTATAGGGATCGGCCACTGCTCCAGGCCCTATTTTTAAATGCTCCAAGATGATTTTGTTAATTATACACAACCAGAGTTAAGAACCACTGTTGTAAATACTTGGCCTTGGGCTGAGAAACTCCAATTTGTTACCGACAGGGGCACATGTACTCTTTATCTTATGTGAGACCAGGAATCATCATATTTTTCCTTGTTGGATGTGAAAAGTTTAACTCAACTAATCATTGCTAATTGCTATTCCCTGTAATGTGTGCTAATTCTTGAAAGTTTTGGGCTTGTTAGTCCAGCATTCTAGAGGTTTGTCTTTTATGCATTTTGCTGCTATTGGAGACATTATCTCCACCTGGGCCTCTGGTTGTAACACCTTGCTTTTCCATAGGTGTGCTTAATAAAGGATCAACACATCTATTTTATTTCCAAATCTCCTGCAAGTAGTTATCTCCTTGAACTGAGTGAGTGCAGATACTCAAAATAAATTATATATAATTTTAGAACAAGGGTTTAATAAGCTTAAAACAAAAACGCATTTTGATTCTGTATTTGCTAACACTAAATTATTGCTAAATTTTTAAAAATAGTTTTGTTTTTCTCATCCTTAGAAAGATCAGCTTAATTTGAATATCCTACTCAAAGTGGGTTATGTACCACTCTCATGGTTTTCAAATTTTGAGAGCACCACTAGAAGTCAAGACTCCTGAAGTCTTTTATCCAAGCTTTAATCCTCCTAACAACGATGTAATACTTTCACAGAAAAGGCATCTGTTTGGTTTTTCAGTTTCTTAGTACTTTGTTCCTATCTGATTTCAGTCGGAGAAAGCAGATAAAACATTAAGAAAAGTTATATGGCTTTTGACCTTGGTAAAGTAGTTATTCTTTCCCCTCTCACGGAAAATCGTCTTTATTTGCGTACTTCTCTGAGTTATTGCTCCTTCTCATCTGGCATTTGTTATGCTTTTATATTCATTGGCACTCTTGTCAGTCAGATCTAACCTAGATGTGTAGATAGGCACTGCTTCCTGCTTAAAGCCTTAATTACAAAAGAAGTCTCAGTTTACTAGGATACCATAATTAGACACAGTTTCTTTTTCTTGTTGTTGTTGAGAAGGAGTCTTGCTCTATCGCTCAGGCTGGAGTACAGTGGCGATCTCGGCTCACTAATCGCCTGGCTAATTTTTTGTATTTTTAGTAGAGACAGGGTTTTAGCGTGTTAGCCAGTATGGTCTCGATCTCCTGACCTCGTGATCTGCCCTCCTCAGCCTCCTAAAGTGCTGGGATTACAGGCGTGAGCCACCGTGCCTGGCCAATTAGACACAATTTCTAAGTATTTAATGATATATTTCAATTACAAAGTAGTATCTCCATAGCCCAACAGAAATAAACTTTTTAAAAAAGCATGCTATATCATAATAAAAGTTTCTTAATTCTGTCACATGTAAAGTATATAAAAATTTCTTTTTTTCTGTTCTTTGGATCTGCTTGTTCAATGATATGATCTAGAAATTAATTAGATGTTTATAAAAGTTAGTTGACAAAAAACATGCCAAGCATTTTCCATGTGATTGTATCATTAAAGATTGGTAAATGTTCATATTGGTAATGGAATATTGTTCAGTGCCTACAGAAGATGAGTATATCTTTCAAGAAAGCTTAAAAAGGCACCATTGTAATTACACATGCAAGGAAGAAAAAGTCTTAATACAAGGAATTAGTGTTACTCATTATCCTTTCACATAATGAATAAAATAATTTTTACCTTGTGACTTAATATCTTTACTCATTAGAATAGGATACCTTTTTACGTATTACAAAAGTAGAAATGAAACAAAGGCTATGACTGATTACCTACTACACATTAATATATCATTCATTTTTACTTGCATCTTTCCTATTCAGTTGTCTGAGTTATTGATTTCCATAAAAAAGATCAGATGAGTCACATAATTGAGTTCAAAACTACTGTTGTGCATATTGTTTTAAATAAGTTAAAAGTTAATTGTCATAAAAATTTGTGCCTTGCAACAATTTCAGGGTGCAACTCACTTTGAATTTGCACTAAGAGGGGCAGACTCTTACAATTTCACGCAGTCCCTAGCAGTCATGATACAACCTCATTGTATGAATTGTGTTCTTTATATTTTTTAGTCAAACATCTACACATGCTTTTAACAATTGTTTTTGAGGATGTACTATATGTAAAACTAGATACTCTATGGAGACAAACATAAGTGAAACAAAATTACACAAAATAAGTAGATATGTTCTGGTAAGAGGAATGAGACAAGTCTACTTTTAATGGCAATGTAAGGGAAATATGTCAAATACAGTAAGAAAAAATACAGAAAAGCTCATAGTTTTTTAAAGGAAAGAGAAATATCTGGTTTGGAGACTAAGGTAAATATAATAGAAGAAGTGATACTTCATTCATTAATGCATTCATTCACTTGAGAAATACAGGCAATTAGTATTAGCATAAGATTCAAGGAGCTGGGCAGGAAGGATAGATTTTGACAATAGTGGGGAGGCCTTTGAAGGAAAATGAATGATGTGAACTGCTCCTGAAGTATCATTCATCTAAGTGAGGTATACTTTTCTGTGGATCAAGAAGTAAAGATAAGGTTTAAATAACAGGTTTGAGGTCTGATTTAGGAAGGCCTTGAATTTCAGAACAAAGAGCTTAAATTTCATTTAGAGTTTAATGGAAACTCATTGTAGATCATTGTATGTGTAAGATTAATTTGAAATGTGGAGGTAGACTAAAATAAAGGAGACCTATGAAGGTGTGGAGGCTGTTGTAGAAGTAAGGTGAGAATTATGAGACGCCTAACAAAGATGCTGAGAATAAGAATGTCATGGAGGGAGTACATATGGGAAGCATGTAAAGTAATGAAATTGCCTTCCACAGGTTACACATGAAAACCATTCTCCTATTTTGTAGTCACACTTCCATGGGTATACATACATGCATATTGTGTATAATATGACCACATATACCTAACAGTGTTAGAGAATAAAGTGTTGCATATATGTATACTTTTCATTTAACCAAGTTATTATTTGTTAAATATTTTGTTTTTTAGTAAAATATTTTTAACAAAAATTATATAAAATGCATTAGATACTTTATGTCAGAGATTTTTAAACAGTTTTTTAATGACAGTTCAGAGCTACTCAACTAATTTTAACTGAATGACTATTCTTAATTTTTTTCTTTATTTTTTTAGACAGAGTCTCACTCTGTCACCCAGGCTGGAATGCAATGGTGTGGTCTCAGCTCACTGCAACCACCACCTCCCAGGTTCAAGCAATTCTCATGCCTCAGCCACCTGAGTAGCTAAGATTACAAGTGTGCACCACCACACCCAGCTAATTGTTATATTTTTAGTAGAGACACGGTTTAGGCATGCTGGCCAGGCTAGTCTCAAACACCTGGCCTCAAGTGATCTGCCTGTCTCAGTCTCCCAGAGTGCTGGGATAACAGGCATAAGCCACTGTGCCCAGTCAGAGAGACTACTTTTTAAAGTCAGGTTTATTGATGTATAATTTATACATGATAAAATTCATCTTATAAAATGTATAATTTCATTAATTTTGACAAATGTATTTCTTTACATAACTACCACCACAATCAAGATTTAGAATATTTAATCATCCCCCAAATTTCTTCATGCATATATTTTTTAATCAATTTCCTCCCCTTATTCTCTTGACAATCACTACTGTGATCCATGTTTTTTTTCCCTTCCCCTCAGCAATTTGTTCTTTTAAATGGCCCATTAGTGTTCCATTGTTTAGCTTGACTACAATTTATCTATCCACCAGGGTTGTTTCTAATTTGTGTGTATTGTGAATAGAGCTGCTATGAACATTCAAGTGCAAGTTTGTGGCTGGACAAACATTTTAATTTCTCTTGAGTAGTTATCTAATGAGTGGAAATGTTGGGTTGTATGGTGAGTATGTATTTAATTTCACAAGAAAATCCTGAACTGTTTTCCAAAGGGGCTGTACCATTTTATATTTCCATCAGTAATGTGTGAGAGTGAGTTGCTCCACATCCTCAATAGTACTTTATATTGTTAGTCTATTTCAGTCATTTTAGTAAGTGTATAATGATATTTTTTGGTTTTAGTTTATATTTCCCAAATGACTATATTATACTGAGCAACTTTTCATGTTCTTACTGACCATCTGTATACTTTCTTTGGTGAAGTGTCTGTTCAAGTACTTTTCTCACTTTTTATTGGGTTATTTGTTGTAAGATACATATATATTCTGGATACAAGTTCTTCAGCATATATGTATTTTGCAAATGTTTTCTCCCAGACTATAATTGTTTTTTCATTTTCTTAATAATGAATTTTGAAGAATATCTTTTTCAAGATAAATGAATACACAAAAGTTCAAACATTTAGTGATAAGCAGATAATTAAAATAGGTTGCTGTGATGGAGAACAAATGAGTGGCTACATTAGATTGGCTAGTTAAAGTAGGCCTCCCTGTTGAAATGACATTTTTAAACTTAGGTGTGAGTCAGGGGAAAGAGTATTCCAGTCAATAGTAACAGAAGGCCCTAAGATGGCATGGTGGTTAATTTTAGGTGTCAACTTGACTGGATTAAGGGATACCTATAGAGCTGGTAGAGCTTATTTCTGGATGTGTCTGTGAGGGTGATTCTGTAGGGGACTGATATGTGAGTAAATGGTCTGAGTGGGGAAGACACACCCTCCCAAGGTGAGGCAGCTTCCAATTGGCTGAGGGTCTGGATTGAACAAAAAGGCAGAGGAAAGGCAAATATTTTCTCACGTAGAGCTGGGACACCCTTCTTCTTGTGCCCTTGGATGTGAGAACATCAGGTATCTAGGCCTTCAGCCTCAGACTGAGATTTATACCATGGGCTTCCTTGTTTTTGAGGCTTTCAGACTTAGACTGAGCCAGGCCACCAAGTTCCCTGGGTCTCCAGCTTGCAGTTGGCCTATCATAAGAATTTTCAGCTTCCATAATTCCATAAGCCAATTCCCTCCAATAAATCTCTTCTCTCTCTCTCTCTCTCTCTCTCTCTGTCTCTCTCTCTCTCTCTCTCTCTCAGTCTCTCACTATCTATCTATCTATCTAATCTATCCAACCATCCATCCTATTGGTCTGTATCTTTGAAGAACCCTGACCAATATAGATTTGTACAAGCTTAACATGTTTGAGGTGCAGTAAAAAGATGAGTGTAGCTGAAGCATAATTGTCAAGGGAAGACTGGTAGAGGATGATGCTGGAAAAGAAGCTGGGGGCTTGATAATATAGGACTTACTGTCCTAGACCAATAAGAGTTTTAAGTTTTATTTTAATTATGATGAAATAACACTGAAGAATTTAAAGCAGGGATTTACATGATCATATATATATACACACATACATATATGTGTATATATGTGTATATATGCATGTGTGTGTATATATACATGTATGTGTATATATATAAAGATACACATGTATGTGTGTATATATATACATGTATGTGTGTGTGTATATATATCTTCCAATTTACATTAGAAATAACCAAAAGATATTTACTAATAAATCTAACAAAATATTTGCAAGACTGTTATGGAAAATACTTCAAAATATATATGCATATATATACATATACATACATATATACATATGTACATATACATATACATACACATATATAATCTCTCTCTCTCTCTCTCTGTCTCTCTCTCTTAAGAAAGCATGGTGGTTCCTGTGTGGGAAATGGACCAGAGAAGACCAAGAATAGAAGCTGAAAATCTAGTGAGGAAATTCTTAGAGTAGTCTAGGTGAGTGATGACAACAACTTGGCCTTTAATGGCCAAGACTGTACAAGGTGGACAGAGTCATTGTTTTGTTTTGAAGGTAGAATCAATAGATTTGTTGTTAATTATCGATGCGAGGTCAGAAAAATATGAGAAGAGTAACTCCTGGGTTTTTTACTTTAAAGCTGGATGGATGGTGATATCACTTTCTGAGATCATAGAGTGGAAAAAATTGAATTAGATGCTAATGAACATCTAAAAAAGATGTCAGTTAGGCAATTGGATACACAACTCAGGAGTCTTGAGAAGTCATTAGCATTGGAGATTTAAATTTTGGAATTTAGGCATACTGGAGGGGGCCAATGTGTGGCCAAAGTATGGGACCAGTGCACAGTCCTTGAGACTCTAGTGCTTAAAGGATTACCAGAGAAGGAGAAACTAGCAAAGAATAACGGGAAGGATAGCCATTGCTCTAATCATCAATTATCCAATTATCATATTGGACTCCAATGTTGTGATGCTCTCAGAAGCTATTGTAACATAGAAAGGAATTTTCATCTTTTTGTGTCTTTGGCAACTGATTTTAGACAGCTACACCTTTCTCTGACTGCTATTCCTCATTCAAGGTGTTAGTATTTAATTTGGTGCTTATAATTTACATTGTATCAATAGATTAAATTTGTCTCCTTGTTGAAATAGAGTGAAAAAGCTTAATTAGACAAATATGCCCACTATTACCACTTCTATTCAACATTGTGCAATGGATTCCAGTTAATGTAATAATACAGGAAAATAAATAAAAGAAGAATTATGTAAAATCTTATAAGACTTGGAAAGGAAGTAATAAAACTACTAGTATTTGCAAATACTGTTGTTGAGTCTAACAATGTGTTAATTATGTGCTGTATTCTATTTCGATACTTTATCTAAATAGATAGTTGTATCAATCTAAATAGTTGCATCTATCTAAATAGAATATACCACATAATTACACATTGTTAGACTCAATAGCAGAATTTAAGAGTATTGGACATAGAGAAATATACAAATGGAAATATATTTTAAAATACAGAAATAATTTATATTAGAAATAACAAAAAGGTATTTAGTAACACATCTAACAAAATATTTGCAAGACTCTTATGGAAAATACTTCAAAATATGTAAAGACATCAGTCCTCCTCAAAGTGGTTCATAGATCCCATGTAATTCTACTCAAAACTCAACTAATTGTTTTGAGAAACTTGATTAGCTAGTTCTAAAATATATAAGGAGGAGATGCCCAGTATAGCCAAGCCTTTCCTAAAGAAATAGAATAAGTGGGGAGATCTGTGCTACTAGACATTAATATTTATTGTAAAGGTATAGGAATTAAGATAGTATATTCTTGAGCAAGGATGAACATATTGACTTGAACAGACTAGTGAACCAAGAAACAGATCCAGTGCATATGAAAAATTGATATATGATAGAGGTGACATTATATATCAATGGGAAAATGATGAAATATTACATATGGAAAAATGAAACTGGATTATTTTCTCACACAAAGCACAGAATTCAATTTGTGAGCGGTTAAAAAAGTTAGATATGAAATGCGAAACTTTAAGTTGTTTAGAAGTGTAAGAGAATGTCTTTATAGCATTGGTATAGGAAAAGATTTCTTAAATGTAATACAAAACTACTAGCAACAAAAAATAGAAGAAGAAAACGTTGAAATTATTTAAGACCTTCTGTGCATTAGGAGGCACAGCAAAAATATGGGCCATAAAGACAGCAAAAATATGGGCCATAAACTTGGAGAACAAATTTGTAGCACATGACATGTAAAACATTGCACTGCCAAGAAATTGGCATTACACAACTTCAAGGTGGACAATTGCATTCTATTCTAAGTAAATAGCAGCCTCTGGATTTGAGAATGTGCTTCCTGAAATTATACAACATGGCGACATTGTCTAAAATATATAAAGAACTCTTATGAATAATAAAAAGACAGCCAAATAGAACAAATGTAAAAGACGTGAACAGACATTACACAAAAGAGCAAATGGTCTATACATATAACAAGATGCTCATGCTCATTAGTAATTAGGAAAATATAAATTATAGTCACAAAAATATTAATTTTTACTGGTCCAGTTGGCAAATTTAAGCAGACTGATAGTACTAAGAGTTGGTAAGGATGCAGATCAGTTGGATTATAAACTACTGCAGGAATAATCATTTTGAAAAATGACTTGTTATTATCCAGTACAGGTGGATGTGCTCATTCTACAACCAGCATCTAACATATATACACTAAGCTGTAGAGTCATTCTTGAATATATAGCTCATGGGACACATATTTGGAAACAAATATTCATTGCAATAGAATAGATTGTAGTATAGACTCAGTGGTGGAAAAAATAGATAACTTACATTTATATGCAATAAAAGTGAAAGAATCCTAAAAACATAATGTTGGGGGGAAGTCAAGAGGACCTCATATCATTTGCTGTCATTTAAAAAAGTAAAATAACATGAAAAACCCTAAAAAATGTGTTTTTACATACATATGTATGTGGTAAAATTATTAAAAATAAAATAAATTTCAGGATAATGATTAGCTTTAGTAGGAGTGGGGAGGTCAGGCCAGGGGATTAAATCAGAAGGTGCCCAGAGGTGGTTTCAACTATATTAGGACAGTTCTAGTTCTTAATTCAGATGGACAGTTAACACAGAATTGTTCTGTAATTGTTTAACTTACTAATTATATCTATTTGCGTGAGTTTAAAATTAGATAATAAAAGCTTAGGCCAGGCGTGGTGGCTCATGCCTATAATCCCAGCACTTTGGGCGTCCGAGGTGGGCTACTCCAACAAGTGCCATTAACATTCATGTGGGTAGTAAGTGATAATAAAATGCTACTACTACTATCGCTACTACTGTTACTATTGCCACCACTATCAAACATAGAGAGGGCACACCATAGGCTGGGTAGAAGCACAAGTGCATTTATGCCTAACAGCTCACCTAACTTTCACAACAACCATATCAGGTAGGTGCTTTATGTTATCCTTATTTTCCTGATAAGAACATTTAGGCATGAAGAAGTTAAGTAACCTGACCAAGGTTATACAGATAGTAGGAGATGGACCTAGGTTATATGTTAGATAATCTGGCTCCAGAGCAAATTTAAGCAAATTTAAACACTCCAGGAGGTAGAGCTCAGGGGTAGAGCTCAGTGGTAGAGCATTTGACTGCAAATGTAAATACTCTGTTACCCATCACATTAATAAAGTTGATTTCATTTTCTTGAAGTGACAGCATCATCTAAAAGGCCAGAGTGCCAGACTCTTCTACTTCATTGGGATTGGGCTGTCCTAAAACATGAGTATGTGTATGTATACATATGCATATATGTCTCTGTATACATGTACGTAGCTTATTTTCAAACAAAGGAGACTGAGAGTTTGAGCTATTGAGGAATAAGCGTCCTGCTAAATGTAAAGTTCTTACATGAGAGACTTTTGTCTAGCCATCTTACACCCATCCGCTAGACTTGCCTGTGTCCAAGAGGGAAGCAGTGACTACAGGAACCATACTTTTGGGGTTTATAAAATTTTTGGACTATGGGAATACAGCAAATATTATACTGTATATGTCTATTGATCAAATTTCAGCTGTTTGACTTTCAAACCTTTTTCAGGAATATGTCATTTAGGAAAGTGGGGACATTTCTATTAAAAAATGTAAAAATCTCTAAGTCCGATGCAATTGAATAAAAATACCCTATTTTACAGGTCAATATGAAAAGTCTCTTCAGTAAAAGAATCTGGTAAATGTATGAATCTAACAAATAACTAAGTCTAAAAATGTCTTTGCATTTGAAAAGTAAAATATATAATACACATACTCTGGAGCATGGAAATGCATGTTTTCCTAAAATTCTCCTGCAGAATTTCATATGAGCTGGCTCCGCAAAGTGTAAAACAACCCATTTTCTTTCCTTGTCTGTGGTGCCTTAGTAATCCACAATAAAATACATTCAGCCTCAGGGCAGAAATGATCTTCTGAACTTTCCAAACCTCTCCAGAGATTTGGCTGAAGTAACAGCCTGTCACAAAAAAGAAAGGTATTCTTCTCATTTGAGAGGAATTTATATTTCATTTTTTAAAAAATGGGTCCTACCTAAACAATCTGTGGTCTGAGTTTTTCCTTGTGGTACACGCTGCTCTTAAAAATGGCTCAATTTTATTATATGTAAAAAACAATTGTCCAAGGAAAATAATAAATATATTCTAATTTTGCACTTGTGGAATCATTCCACTGGAAAAAAATTATGCAAAACCCTGGGACAGGTATCCAAAAACAGCTGGAAGTCCAGAGCAATGGGGAAGGCATTCAGCCTGGATATTTTGTCTGCAGAATCTGAACTTCTTTAATGTTATTCCTTCTAAATTTTCTTAGAGTCATCTCTGCTTTCTCTAACCTTTCCTTGGAGAAATTACTGTTTAAAATTTGGTTAAGAGTTACTTTCCTAAGCCTGCTCTGTAGAGTCTTGAGTAATTGACATGGAACAATTCTTTTTGCTCACTTACCTAGATATTTGGCCAATACTCTACCTCAGTTGTTCTTAATCTTTATAGGGCTATAAACTTCGAATACATGAAGAATACTGGGATTCATCTCCCCAGGAAATGTTTCATAGGTGCATGTAATTTAAAGGCTATTGTGTGCTTCAAATTAGGCTTCTATTTCTACATGGAGGGCTGAGTTGAGAAATGGATTGTAAGTCTATAGTACGTTTGTGGTTTCTGTATCAGCAGCCCTCCTTCTCTCTCTCTCTCTCTTTTTTTTTTCTCCTGGCATTTCCTAGGTGTGCTGGTCATCAATTTATTGTCTCTCAGATCCACATTCATCCCTCTTTGCACTGCTTTGTGCTTTTATAGCTGGACTCCATATGGTTTCTTTGCCAGCTGGCTCCACGCTAGGCTTTATCAATAGAGGAGGCTGGAGAAATACTTTAAAACATAGCAGGAGAAGGGACTTCTTTTCTGCTTCTAGTGTGCTTTATCTTTTCTTCTCACTGCATAGTTGACAGTAGTGTTTGGGAGGCCCAGTGGCACTCATTCTGCAGTGAATTTTTCTGTCCCCCAACAGATAGCTTCCTGCAAACCAGGTCCAGTGTGCTGGCACCCCAGCAAACTTCTGCTTGCTCCAGCAGACCACAGCTACACCCTCTTGCACAAAGTCTGACTTACAGCCTTGGGTGTCTGGAGTCCTTCTGTGGGTTTTTAGTTTGCTCCTTTAATGTTCTCCCTCTGTCCTAGCTGTAGCAGTTTAGCATTTGTTCATTCTGCATCCTTTAGAGTCCTCTTTATCCCTTCCAGTGATCACCTTTTATTAGTTAATAATTCATTATATTTTCCCTGTTCAAATTACTAGTGTAGTTTCCATCTTCTGACTGAGCCATGGCATTTAATTTCTTCAATTGCTATTTTGAAACATTATCATTTGGGTTACTAGTATCATATATCTCCCCCATCCTCACGCTCTTCCAAAATAAACTTTGGGAGCAGTTTGTGATAGGTATTGATATCTAATTTCCTTCTGCTTTGAGGTACCTAGAAGAATTCCCTTGAAGTTAGGCATACCACTGGAAGCGTTTCACGTCATTTCAACTGATTTTCAATAACAAAAAAATTGTCAGAACTCATAATTAAACACTTGCAAAATAAGTTTCCAGAGACACAGGACTGACATTTGTTATGGTAATTAGATGGCTGTTGTTTATCAATAATTGCTAATGAAAGAAAATGTTCATGTTTCAATTTTTAAACTAGTCAATCATTGTAATTATATAATTGACCCAGCTGATAAAAAGGAAATTACTCTGATGATTAAAAAATAAAACATTCCCTGACTTGGCATAATTGAAAATGTTGGGTTTGGGAGTCGGGGTAGGAGTATTTTCCCAGGGAAGTAATTGTGAAATACTTGGGATTTGTTTTTATGAAGGAATATGGAGGAAGCTGCTGCACTCTTATTTCTAAGGAACCTTCACAATGTGCAGAGGGTGGGATTCATGTCATCATTTGTTTCTCATCAAATCTGTTTCACTTAACCTTCTGTGTTAGGTAAAAGGTATTTGCAAAACACTACCTAAAAAGAGAGACTTGCCTACTCTACCCCTACATTTTCTCCCTCATGGCAAAGATAAAGGCAGACTGTAGAGAAGGCTTGGAAGTGATTGCTTAAACAAGAGCACGTAATGGTAGATATAGAACAGAGTTCAGGTGAGCACCAAGTTCTCACACATGGAGCAGGTTTGCCTCACACCTGTGCAGGGAGAGCAATGCTTGTTAACCATATTAGGGTTAACCTTCTTCTACTCCTTCTGTTAACTCAGCTTAGGTCATTATCTCTATTTACTAGGGCTCTGTGCACATGATACACACACTTCACAGGTATTACATAAAAGAAAACAGAGACTTAGTCTCAACTCCATCACAGATTTACTAATTCATGCAACAAATATTTATTGAAGTCTAATATGTACTAGACACCATGCCATGCACTGGGGATATTATGCTAAACAGGACAGACACAGAAAAACAGTGAACAAGAGGGAGGGAGTCACACTCAAACTCAATAAATAGATAAGGAAAATAATTACAAATGTAGATAATATCAACAAACAAAGTAAGATGCTGAGCTAGAAAACACTAGAGAGAGGAGCAATGGTTTGGGGTAGAAACATCAGGAAAGCTTATCTATGGAGGTGACATTTTAGGTCATGTGTTAGCTGAAATTCCAGGGATGAGGGGATAATCATGGAAATACTGTGTGGAAGAGTGAGTCAGGTAGAGGAAGGGATATGTAAAAACACCTTCCAAGGTAGGAAAGATCTTGGTGAGTTCTTGAAGCTGAAACAGGCCAGTGTAGCTGGGGCACAATGAGTGAGGGGAAAGCATGACAGAGAGAGGTGAGACTGGAGCAGGATGTGGGGGTGCTGGGGGCATCCTATAGGTCCTTGTAGGTTCTTCTCTTGCATTTTATTTAAATGCAACAGGAAACCATTGAGGGCTTGGTTTAACATAATACGACTTCTGTTTTAAATTTATTATTTCTTCTATCTGGGGAATGGACTGGAAGGAGACACAAATGGAGAAATGTAGAACTGTAAGAAACCTGCTGTGTCAACCGGATTGAAGATGATGTTGGCCTACAGCAGGAGGGAGGAAGTGGAGATGAACAGAGGTGGATAGATACTTGTTAGGCAAAAGACTTTATCATACATATGAAAAGAGACATGAAGATTGCATTGTGAAGTATAAATGCATAACTCTTGCATATCAAACAATAATAATAACTTCTAGATCATGTGATCTAATCTTTCCATTTTACAGATATAAGTCTAAAATCCAAAGGGGAAGAACTAGTTAGTGGGACAATCTATCAAAATAGCTTTTCTGGTTTCCTCATTGGTGCTTTTCCCTTATACAAGAATAAAATTATGGAATATTTACCGTATTTTAAAATTCTAAAAATGAATGTGGTTGTAGCATCAGGTAAAATCTGATGATATCTATTTGTCCTATTATTTTACAAAGATGACTGGTTGAAGATAAAAATGACTTAATTAATTTCTTTTTTTGGGAGAGGAAGGGCCAGTCTTAGAAATATTTAGACAATTTAGAGCAGCATACCGCACCCTAAGCTTACCTTCTGGATGATCAAGAAAAACAAATCCATGCACTTACTGCCAACTTGTTTTCAACAAAGTTGCCAAGAACATATGTTGGAAAAGGATACTCTTTTTAATAAACAGGGCTGGGGAAACTGTACATCCATATGCAAAACAATAAAACTAGATTCCCATCTTTCACCATATGCAAAAATCAACTCTAAATGGATTAGACTTAAATGTAAGACCTGAAACTATATTACCAAAAGAAAACACTGGGGAAACATTCCAGGACATTGGTCTAAATGAAGAATTTTTAGGTTAGGCCTAAAAGAATTTTTAGGTTAGGCCTCAAAAGTACAGGCAACAAAAGCAAAAAGAGACAGATGGGATTATATTAAAGTAAAAGGTGTCTGCACAGCAAAGGCAACAACAGAGTGAAGAGACAAGTTACAGAATGGGAGAAAATATTCACAAATTATGCATCTGACAAGGGGTTAATATCCAGAATGTATAAGAAACTCCACTCAACAGCAAAAAAAAAAAAAAACAAATTATTTGGTTTAAAAATAGGCAAAAGATCTGAAAAAACATTTCTCAAAAGAAGACATAGAAATGACATCAGGTGTATGAAAATATGTTCAACATCACTCATCTCAGAGAGATGCAAATAAAATCCACAATGAGTTATAACCTTGTTGCGTTAGAATGGCTATTATAAAAAAGACAAAACAACAACAACAACAACAACAACAACAACAAACAAACCCAAATGCTGATGAGGAAATGGAAAAAGGGAAACTCATACACTATTCATGGGAATGTAAATATGGATGACAGGATGAAGTTTCCTCAAGAAATTAAAAATAGAATTACCATATGATCCAACAATCCCATTACTAGGTGTATATCCAATGGAAATGAAATCAATATGTTGAGGAGATAGTGGCATCCCCATGTTTATTACAGCACTATTCATAATAGCCAAGATATGAAAACAACCTAAATGTCCATCAATGCATAAATGAAAATGTGATATATACATACAATGGAATACTATTCAGCCATAAAAAGAATGAAATTCTGTTATTTGCAACAATGTAGATGAACCTAGAGGACATGATATTAAAGTGAAATAAGCCAAGCACAGGACAAAATAGGCAAGATATCATTCATATGTAGAATCTTAAACAGTCGATCTCAGAAATAGAAAGTAGAATGGTGGTTACCAGAGGCTAGGAAGGAAACAGAGAAGGGATGAAGAGGAGTTGGTTAAGGGGTATGAAAATATCATGAGAGGCCGGGCGCGGTGGCTCAAGCCTGTAATCTCAGCACTTTGGGAGGCCGAGACGGGTGGATCACGAGGTCAGGAGATCGAGACCATCCTGGCTAACACAGTGAAACCCCGTCTCTACTAAAAAATACAAAAAACTAGCCGGGCGAGGTGGCGGGCAACTGTAGTCCCAGCTACTCGGGAGGCTGAGGCAGGAGAATGGCGTAAACCTGGGAGGCGGAGCTTGCAGTGAGCTGAGATCCGGCCACTGCACTCCCGTCTGGGCGACAGAGCGAGACTCCGTCTCAAAAAAAAAAAAAGAAAATATCATTAGAAGGAATAAGCAGTGGCATTTGATAGTACAGTAGGGAAATTATAGTTAACAATAATTTGTATATTTCAAAATAGCTGGAAGATGAATATAGTAATGTTCCTAAAACAGAAAAAAGATAAATGTTTGAAGTGATGTGTATCCCAGTTACTTTACTTTAATTTGATCATTACACATTGTATACAGGAACCAAAATATCATATGTATCCCCCATATATGTACATCTGTATATAAATACAAAATAAAAATAAGGAAACACGAATAAATGAAGAAAAGAATATTTAGTGGGCTAATTCTGCAGATCTTTAGCCTTTTGCAATGTAGTATCTAAATCAGCAACATGTATGAATAGGCAGAGATAGAGGTGAGACAGAAAGGACCGCCTCCCTCACTGAAGTCTAGCTGTCTTTGCCTTCTCCCTCCTCCTATTAACTAAAGTTAAGTCAGAGTAATGAACCATCAGTAAGTCGGAGAAATAGTTGCGATGGTGATAGTAGATATAGTGGAATCTACATGGAATCTTGAAGGCAAAGCCAACCTTCTTTCTGGGCTAACTAGCTAAATGAATGTAGTTTTGGTGCTGTAGATTGTCCTCATTCTTCAAATATAACCATCTGCCTTCACTCACCTGAAAAACTGTCTTAAGTTTTCAGAGCACAAACTTTTATAGTTGTCATATATATATGTATATATATTTTAGTCTACCAATGTCTCTGCTTGCTTTACCTGCACTCCAATATCCTGCTTTCCATAAATGCCTGATGTAATTGAACTAGTCTTTAACTCAGAATGAGAGTAGATTCAGTAAGGTATAATTTGTCCCTGTCATTAAAAACAATGAATTGGACAAATGGCATATTGCCAAAGTGAAAAGGAAAGGAAAAACAATAGAACAAAAAATTGAACCCCAAATCATTTATGATTCTGTGATTTGGCTGTGATATTTGTTGTCAAAAGAACTTTTTTTTGTCAACCACCTTATTTGTCATTTTCAGAAATCATAAATCTGCACTTAGCTGCTTTCTATTCAACTTTGAGAAAAATAATGCAAATATAGTGGCACAATCATAGAGGAAAGTTAATATTTAAGTTGGACAAGCTCAAATTTCTAGGTAACTTATACCTTTAATATTCCTACTTTCTTCTTTTCTTATCCTTCCCCCTACACATTATTTCTTATGCAACAAATGAGTTTAGATAGATAAAAAACTATAAGGAGGTGCACTAGGTAAAGAAAATACAGATTAAAAATAATCCCTTTCTATTAGCCTGAAGTAGGCTTATATAAATTTATTACCACATCTCAGATAAGTCTTTCAGGTTTAGTGTATACCTCTTGATTAAATAAATTAGATGCATTTAATTTGTCTCACTTCACATTAATATCAAGGCAAGATCAATTAAATTTCTCTACTTTTTAATTTAAAAGAGACATGGTGGTAGCACTTGTAGATTAATGCTCTTATAAGTTAAATTTTATCTCTATTTTTTTTACCTACCAGAAAGATTACAATGTTCTAGCATATTGACAAAGCTTAACCTAAAACATTCAGGCAATTTGTAATAATGTAAAACTAAGGCTATGGAACAGTCTAGTTCTAGGAAATATTTTTAGAGGTGACTCAGTGACAAAGATTACAACTAGTAAAGGCTTTGTCTTAATTGAAGTGAGATAGATAACTATAGAATCTATGTGAAAATTTGGTGTGAATTGGTTTATTAGACATTTTAATATCCTGGCTTAGAGGCATTATGTAATTGGGAAACTAGTGAAAAAAGGAGAAACTGAACTGCATTAACTGCATTTGCAAAAATTTATTTCTTTGAAAAAACAAAAATCAAACTGAAGCAAATAAGGTCAAATATTATGTCTATTTTATCTCTCTGGTGGGTCTTATAATTTTTTTGTTTAAAGTATTTCATTATTAAAAATTATAAGAATAGGATTGTTGAAAACTGGATATTCATATGCAGAAGAATGAAACTAGACTCCTATCTCTTGCCCTATATGAAAATCAAATCAAAATGGATTAAAGATTTAAATCTAAGACATTATAATTTTTAAAACTTTTGGAGATGCATGCTGAAATATGTTGAGATGAAATTACATGATATCTAGAATTCTTTGCAATACTTTAGCATTAATAAGAAAATAAAAGCATTAAAAGGATAAATAAAACAAGTTTGGCACAGTCTTGACAGTGGAATCCAGATGATAGATTTACATACATATAAAATATTTTTATTTTAATTAATTTATTTATTGTAGAGACACAATCTTGCTATGGTGTCCAGACTGTTCTTGAACTCCTGGCCTCAAGGGATCATCTCTCCTTGGCCTCCCAAAGTGCTGGGATTACAGGCAGGAGTCACTACACCTGATTCATATACATGTTTTTAAATAAAGGAGAATATGTTATCTTAAATCTGTTGAGTCAGGACTCCTTAGGCGAACACAAAAAGGAATTAATGACAGATTAAGGAGACTAATTAACATACATTCTTTTGTAGCAATTTTAAGTTCCTAAAAGTTTCCATTTATTTTGCTTATGTCAAATGTTCAAAAAGTTTGGTTGCTCTATTTTTTTTATGAGCACATAATAATAGTAGTGACAGGTTAAATCCCTAGGAAATTTCAGTTATTTGTGTTATCCTCATGGGTTCATTGTGCAGTTCTTTAACGATTGCTTAAGTCATGCCCCCAACCCTACATCACTTACCTGTGCTCTTCAAATGAAGCCCTTGACCATGAAAGTGACCTTACAGCCATTTTCTAGAGGGGAAAAAAAAAAAAAAAAAAAAAA
>NW_016816004.1:590065-638162 GCF_001698545.2 Rhinopithecus bieti
AGAGCGAGACTCCGTCTCAAAAAAAAAAAAAAAAAAAGAAAATGAACGTCTCTTTGAACCTGTTCTTGTATAAGAGGTGATTTCACATAACATCCTAGTTTCTTACTCAGAGTTTTAAGTATCCTTTTTCATTAGTTTTTTTCAATATTAGATCTTGAAATTAGAAATACTTTAATCCCCATCAGTGTAACAGGAGATTTAATTATCTGTCTTCATTAGCTCTTATCCAATATTAGATTTTGTAATTGAAAATATTTCCGATATGTTCTTGATTAATAGAGAGTTCAGAATATCTAATGCTCATTGTAATTGCAATCTAGTAGACTACTTATATACAAAAATGAAGAAGAGGTAAGAGATAGTGTATGGACACTTGCAGACATGAGACTATTTGTATTCCTTTTCTCTTTTTCCTTAGCAATGCTATATATCAGAAATATTTAAAAAATAGTCAGAGACTATGAAATATAGAAAATACAAAGAGGAGAGTGCTACTGCGTCTATCATGTGGAGATGATAAACAACTATATTGTTCAAAATGCCTAAGTTCAACTGAAAGAATGAAATGGAAATGCAGTTGATGTGCTTTTAAAGATTCTTTTTCAGATAAATTCCCTCTACGTTCAGTATTTACAATTTGGTCCAGATATAAATTTGAGAGGAAGAAAATGGATTTTGGTAATTTTCTATAGATTCATGGCTTTTCTTGGCCTTGAACAGACTTATCAAGCTCCACAGAAGCCCAGATGTTACAATTTATAAGTGTGATAAAGGCCCAGTTTTCCTTCAAAAAACAAAACAAAACAAAACAAAAGAAAACAAAACCCACTCAGTTTATTTACTAGACAATAAAATCAAATGGAAAACCTTTTCATGAATGGTGGTCTTTGTGTGTAACGTGAAGCTTCTATTTAGAACTCTTCAGCCTATGTATCCTTCATTATAATCTCTTATGAGGAATATTCAAAGCTATCTAGGCCAAAAGGGACAATTAATAGGAGTATGAGCCTTGAACCAATTACGTGTCACATGGTTTAACAAGGAGTGATGCCAGCAAAATCTTTCAAATTGGGGAAGATAAAAGACATATACCATCATGTGCCAAGTCTGAGAAGCACAAATGTTTAAAATCCCCAATCTGCACCTAATTTCATTAAATTTTACTGGTTATTCCTGTTTGAACTTCATGTACCTTCTAATCCAACTTCCATACAAAGAACAGAATTGCTAGTTTACTCAAGACTGGCTGTTTAGTTAGTAGCTTTAGGAAGAAAAGAGCTTAACTGGGCATTGGAGAATGTGATTATTTTATTTGGGAAGAAATTAAGTTAAATATATCACTTTAAGTATGATTAAAATATGTTTTTAATCAATACATTATATAAACTGTAATGTTTAAAAGTGCAATAAAGGAAGAAAGTTTCTGCTTATTTAGGCATTGGTGTAGTCTTGCTTTCCACATCAGTCCTTGGAGAGGAAGTGGGAAAGGAATGGAAGTCACATTAATCACTCCTAGAGCAAGAGTCTCTGTCTAGGCCCAATTTAAATTTTGCTCTTGGTAGATTCGATTACAGACAAACTGGTGAATTTGTAGGTGAATTCAAGCTTTAATGCACTTCAGAATCAAAATACTTCTGAGATGTGTTAAGGCTGAAATAAAACCATGAATAAGCCAGTAAATCCCCTCTTCCAAGAATGGAGGGGACCATCAATCTCAGGACAAGTCTCATCCTCAATTCCAGAAAAGAGTATGCCTCAACTCTTACCTGCAGATTCCCATCTGTCAAACCATTAAAAATATCTAAGGGAAACAATTGTGTTTTATTCTTCAATGAACAGAAATGATACCATTATAGGGGTTTTCCCTTTAAAAGTCTGAATTCCTCCTACTTCAGCAGAATTCACAGATAGCTGGTCATCATCCTGCATGATTCTGAGACAAAATACCAATAAGAACATAGAAGCTCTTGACATTTTTATAAATGAACTGGCAAAACTGAATTAAGAACATTTTTCAGGTTTTGAACCCTAATTTTCTCCCAAGTGATAAGTAATTTTACTTGGAAAAGTGTCAGAAATACATGAACCAACCCACTGATTCGTCTCTGCTACCATGCCTCTCAGAGCTGGTTGAGGATTAAATAAGTCATTAAATTAAAAAGTGCTTGGGAATCTCAAAGTTCTATTTGAATGTGAGAGATTATTTCAGTGACTCTGATCCTGCTAAGCAGTCTCATTTTAGGCAGTGATTTGGTTTGGTTGTGTCCCACGCAAATCACATCTTGAATTCCCACATGTTGTGGGAGAGACCCAGTGGGAGGTAATTGAATCATGGGGTCAGGTCTTTCCCATGCTGTGCTCGTGATAGTAAGTATTTTGAGATTTGACGGTTATGATAAGGGGCAGTTTTCCTGCACAAGCTCTTTGCTTGCTGGCATCCATGTAAGTAAGATGTGATGCTCCTCCATGCCTTCCACCATGATTGTGAGGCTTCCCCAGCTGCATGGAACTTAAGTTCAATTAAACCTGTTTCTTTAGTAAATTGCCCAGTCTTGGGTATGTTTTTAACTGCAGTGTGAAAATGGACTAATACAGTAAATTAGTACCAGTAGAGTGGGGTGCTGCTGAAAAGATACCTGAAAACGTGGAAGCAACTTTGGAACTGGGTAACATGCAGAGGTTGGAACAGTTTGGAGGGCTCAGAAGAAGACAGAAAGATGTGGGAAAGTTTGGAACTTCATAGAGACTTGTTGAATGGCTTTGACCAAAACCTGATAGCAATATGGACAATAAAGTTCAAGCTGAGGTGGTCTCAGATGGAGATGAGGAACTTGTTGGGGACTGGAGCAAAGGTGACTTTTGTTATGTTTTAGCAAAGAGAGTGACAGCATTTTGCCCTGCCCTAGGGATTTGTGGAATTTTGCACTTGAGAGAGATGATTTAGGGTACCTGGTGGAAGAAATTTCTAAGTAGCAAAGTATTCAATAAGTGACTTGGGTGCTGTTAAAGGCATTCAGTTTTATCAGGAAAGCAGAGCATAAAATTTTGAAAATCTTCAGCCTTACAACGTGATAGAAAATAAAAACCCATTTTCTGAGAAGAAATTCTAGCTGACTGCTGCAGAAATTTGAATAAGTAATGAGGAGTCAAATGTTAATCCCCAACACAATTGGGAAAATGTCTCCAGGGCATGTCAGAGGTCTTCATGGAAGACCCTCTCATCAGCAGTCTGGAGGCTCAGGAGAAAATGGTTTAGTGGTCCTGGCCCAGGGTCCCTGTGCTGTGTGCAGTCCAGGGACTTGGTGCCCAGCATCCCAGCCACTCTAGCCATGACTAAAAGGAGCCAAGGTACAGCTTGGGCTGTTGCTTCAGAGGGTAGAACCCTCAAGCCTTGGCAGCTTCCATGTGGTGTTGAGAAGAATTGAGGTTTGAGTACCTCCATCTAGATTTCAGAAGACATATGGAAACACCTGGATGCCCAGGCAAAAGTTTGCTGCAGGGTTGGGGCCTCATGGAGAACCTCTGGTAGTGCAGAAGGGAAATGTGGGGTCAGAGCCCCCACACAGAGTCTCTACTAGAGCACCACCTAGTGGAGCTGTGAAAAGAGGGCCACCATCCTCCAGACCCCAAAATGGTAGATCCACTGACAGCTTGCACTGTGCACCTGGAAAAACCATATACACTCAACACAGTCTGTGAAAGCAGCCAGAAAAGGGTTTATATTTTGTAAAGCCACAGGGGCTGAGCTGCTCAAGACCATGGGAACCCTCTTGCATCAGCATGACTTGGATGTGAGACATGAAGTCAAAGGAGATAATTTTGGAACTTTAAGATTTGACTGCCCCACTGAATTTCAGACTTGCATGGCACCTGTAGCCCCTTTGTTTTGGCCAATGTCTCCAATTTGGAATGGTTGTTTTATCCAATGCCTATTCCCCTATTGTATGTAGGAAGTAACTAACTTGCTTTTGATTTTACAAGCTTATAGGCAGAAAGGACTTGCCTTGTCTCTGGTGAGACTTTGGACTGTGGACTTTCGAGTTAATGTTGAAATGAGTTAAGACTTTGGGGTACTGTTGGGAAGGCATATTTGGTTTTGAAATGTGAGGATATGAGATTTGGGAGGGGCCAGTGGTGGAATGATATGGTTTGGCTGTGTCCCCACCCTTGTCTCATCTTGAATTCTCACGTGTTGTGGGAGGTACTCAGTGGGAGGTAATGGAATCATGGGGGCAGGTCTTTCCCATGCTGTTCTTGTGATAATGAGTAACGCTCATGAGATCTGATGGATTTATAAAGGGGAGTTTTCCTGCACAAGCTCTTTGCTTGCTGCCATCCATGTAAGACATGACTTGCTCCTCCTTACCTTCTGCCACTATGTGAAGCCTCCCTAGCCATGTGGAAGTGTAATTAAACCTCTTTCTTTTGTAAATTGCCCAGTCTTGGATATGTCTTTTTTTGTTTTCTGTTTTCTTTTAGATGGAATCTTGCTCTGTTGCCCAGGCTGGAGTGCAGGAGCACGATCTTGGCTCACTGCAACCTCTGCCTCCCAGGTTCAAGTGATTTTTCTGCCTCCTGAGTAGCTGGGACTACAGGCATGTGCCACCACACCCAGCTAATTTTTATACTTTTTAAAGTAGAGTTGGTGTTTCACCAAATTGGCCAGGCTGGTCTCGAACTCCTGACCTTGTAATCCAACTACCTTGGCCTCCCAAAGTGCTAGGATTACAGGTGTGAGCCACTGTGCCTGGCTTGGATATGTCTTTATCAGCAGCGTGGAAAAGGACTAATACAGGCAGCCATTAAATCTCACTAGATTTCAGTGGCTTCATAAGAAAATGAGGAGGTTTGGATTAAATAATCTTTAAGGCTGCTTCTGATTCTAGCATTCTATGATCACAAGGTATTTGCTTTTTAGTTAATTCAAGTTGTTCTTAAGAAAAATGAATATATTATCCCAAAGGTAGATATCCCTGAAATTGTGTCTTAAAGCCATTGATTTCGGATATTTGCTCTTTTTAGTCAGTAGGTCTTTACTTCTTTTTTTTTTTTTTTTTTTTTTTAAATATGGAACGCTTCACGAATTTGCGTGTCATCCTTGCGCAGGGGCCATGCTAATCTTCTCTGTATCGTTCCAATTTTAGTATATGTGCTGCCGAAGCGAGCACCTTTACTTCTTTTTAAAAATAATGTTTCTTCTCTTCTAACCTGTTCTACCCTTCAGGGTAGACCTTAGGAGTCGTGTTCACCTTGTACTTTAAAAGAGAGCCAAACTTATTTGGTAAAGAAGGTCTAATTATACACCTAATATAATCAGAAGGATCTAGTGGTAATATATTGCTCACAACATCCAGAATTTTTACATCCTATGCTGGTTTGAGAGATTGGTTTTTGCTAAGTATTTTCCTACATCTCATTGCTCTTAATTGAACCCTGAAGGCTTTTCTTGGCAACTGATTTCAGCCCTCACTGTCTGGGAAGGCCCTGATGTGGGCAGAAGCAGTGTGCTATTAGGATCCTTCATTTCAGATTACCCCTGATTTTCCTCTCCAGGCTCTGCTTAGTCAAAAAGAGACCATCTCCTGCAGCTTGATGGATGCCCAAGAAGGATTTTCCAAGACAGAGATTGGTGGTGCCTAGGGTTTAAAACAAACCCCACAATGGGTGCCAGGGAATGTGGTTTTGGTACCGAGATTCTACATTCACATCTCCCTATTCCTTGTGGAGTCATTTCTTTTCCTGTTTAGTGTATGAAAGAACTTGGCCAACAAAATTAAGCAAATTAATGATTGATGATATTTTTCCTCTATTGAAATTCATTACTATTAAGATTTGCAAGTAGATGGTTTGAAAATTCTTCAAAGATCTGAATGACGAGAAAGTTTAGCTTCTGCTGTCTTTGTGCTTCTCTCTCATTGGGCCAGAAGTAGCTTTTTAAAAATGAAAGCAAGTTTATAGAAAGACGAGCAGGCTTTACTTTGTATATTTGCTTATATAGAAGCATGTTATGGACTAATTACTTTTTATTGTGTTGCTGGCTAAATATCAGAACATGGCCTAGGCTATCATAAAAAATAAAATGATCTCAGAACCTTGTATTGGCATGAATAGTGTGTGATATCTGGTTGGAATAGTCAGGCTTCTCTGGAGATACAGAACCAGTAGTATGTTGATACAGAATCAACAGGGTATCTCATTATATATATTACAAAATATTGGTTCTTGTGATTATAGAGGCTGAGAAATTCTACAATTTGTGATCTGTAAGCTGGAGGCCCAGGAAAGACAGTGGTGTAGTTGGAAGGCCTGAGAAATGGGGAGATTTTGGTACAGATTCCAGTGTCAGTCTGAAGACCTGAGAACAAGGAGAGTTAAATGCAGGAGAAGATCAATGCCCCAGCTCAAGTAGTCAGGCAGTGTCAGCAAATTCTCACTTCCACCTTTTTGTTCTCTTCAGGCCTTTAACAGATTGGATGCTACCCACTACGCTGGGAAGGGCAATCTGCTTTATTTAGCCGATTTATTCCGACACTAATCTCTTCCAGAAATACCCTCAGACACACTCAGAAATACTGTTTAATCAAGTATCTGGGTATCCTGTGATTCAGTAAGGGGAACACATACAATTAACTATCACACTGGTAAAATGATTTCAGATTTCATTAGGAGAAATCCTATTATTAACAAATAATAGTGTTAACAATTATTTGTTGAAGAAATTGGAGTTCTTTGGGTTCTTTATCACAATTGAGTTGGTCTACATTCTATCAGGTGACATGACTATGGCTATATGATTGGTTTACTATGTAAGGCTTCTCGCTCATGGATACCTTGGCCTCTGCCTGCTTGTCCTCTGTTGCCCAATGCTGTTACCCAGTGCCAGCTGCAATATAAAATAGTTTAAACTTTAAAAAAAAAAATCCCAAAATATATGTAGATGATCAACATTTTTATAAAAATAACATACTTGTAGAAAATTGGAAATTAGAAGAGCAGAGGAAAATCATGCTTATTCCTACTACCTATTAACAATCAATACTAACAGTTTGTTTATTTCCAGCCAGTCATTTTTCTGTACATTTTGAATTATGATTGTCACTCTATTGTACATAAAATTTTATATTTGCCTTTTCTCATTTGACATAATAATTTAAGCATCTGTCCATGTTGTATAACCTGTTTATAAGCATAACTGAAATTTTAAATAATGGCTACTTAACAATGTGTAATATGGAATTTGTATATTAATAAAATTTTTTATATGTCAGTTGTTCACACATACTCATTACTATGTTTTATACATCTTTATAGTATAAACATATTTCCTAAAACTTTTTTAGGCGAGACACCTAGAATTTCACTGATTCTTGAAGCTATCATTGAGCAATAAAACCAAAAAGAACCTCAGAAATTATCTCAAGTAACGTTATCACTTCACAAATAAAATGTGTGAGTGCTAGGGGGACTATGGAAGAATTTTAAGACCATATTTTTCTTTCTTTAATTTCTGATTTGAGATTATTGCACTTGTGCACTGAAAAAAGTAGAGGGGGGAGTTGAGTAATCCTTAAAGTCACAAAGGACACTCCCAGGTGACTGTCTTTGGCTCCCATTCACTGACAGCCACACAGAAAACTGTTGATGTATCTAGTAAGCATTGTTGTAAGCTAATTTTGGTTATCAGCACTTTCATCCCCTATGCCAGTTTCAACTGGGCATGTTCCTCTCTCAGATATTTTTCACCTCTCTACCTCTTGAAACAAAGATTCTACCTTGTATGGTAAACTACTGAGTCAGAGCAGGAGCAGGGATCACGTGTCTTTATTTCTAATCCAGTGATGGAGCTTTATGGACAAATTGGGAATATTCCTCTGGTATTTATTTGGCCAGCAAAACTAATTTTTAAAAGTCTAGATCAGATTTGGACTGTTGGTTTTTAATTTTAAAGCCACCGATTTGTTCTGTTTTTAGTTTTCATTGTCTTCCTGATTATGACGAAAAGCTTCCAAAATGAAAATTGAGTCTAGTATTGGAAACTTACCTATCCATTGCCCCTCCCTTCTCTGCTGCCTTGCTTGTCAGTCTCCTTTGATTGTTCTTCCTCTCTAAACATTTGTTCTTCCTCTCTGAAGCAATCTTTCGGTGTCAGCAATGATTGATTCTCAGGTGGAAAATTGCTGCTCCACTTTTTTCTGGGTTTTGGGTGACATAGTAGACAAAAGGGAGATGGGAAAATTCTCAATTTAAATTGGAACTAGATGGCTTACATTTGAATCTGAGCTCTGGTAGTTATGTATGACTTTGGACAATTTACTTATCCTGTTTGTGCCCCAGTTTCCTCATCTGTAAATTTCCCCTAATATTATAACTTCCTTCATTGAATTGTTTGAGGATTAAATAAGATATTATAGGTAAATCATAATATGGTGCATAGAAAGCATGTTAAACTTTTTTATTATTTATTCCATTAATAAGAAATTAATTCAGCTATAGACTTCAATTTTACAGCATATACTATATCCTGAATGTTTAAATCTGGTCATTCCTTCCTACTTACGGTTTAGTTGAATTATTTTAAACAATATATTTAAATATTTTAAGCACTTCTAGGTGTCAGCTATGGAACTGAGGGCCATCTTTGTAGTATCTTCTCTAGTCCTGAAAGCAATCTTACTATGTGGACCAATTATTCTTAGTGTATGGATGAGGAAAACCAATCTTAAAGAAGTTATGTACCTGTCTAAGGCCATTTTAATAGCTAAGGGGGTGCTAGAATGGAATTTCTAACTAGAATTTGGGGCATACCTCTTCTCAAATAGCCTACAGTGGTTATAATTCAGGATAAATCATTTTTACTGGGATGTGAGAAGGAAGGTAGAATGAAAAGTTAGAAATCCTGAAAAATTAATTCTGAACACCTTGAGTTTCTAAGAATTGAGAGAGAAGTATTTTCATTTCCAATAAAAAACTGCCCATTTTGCAGTTGTGACTAGGATTATAAGGTTACCTACATGCCGTGTGCCACCAAAGTGATCTTTTCCATGGTAAATCTCCATACGGTGATATTATGGGGGTCATGTTTAGTGCCTCTGGGAAATTTAAAAGGATAAGTAATTTTAAATAACAAGGAGTAATAATAATTTGACTGGAAATTTAAAAATTACAGACATAGGCATTATGCAAATATATACTTTTGTTTTCCTAATAATTCTCAAATATGTTTTTAATTTTTTTTTTGTTTTGTTTTTTTGTTTTTTGTTTTTTTGAGACGGAGTCTCGCTCTGTCGCCCGGGCTGGAGTGCGGTGGCCGGATCTCAGCTCACTGCAAGCTCCGCCTCCCGGGTTTACGCCATTCTCCTGCCTCAGCCTCCCGAGTAGCTGGGACTACAGGCGCCCGCCACCTTGCCCGGCTAGTTTTTTTGTATTTTTTAGTAGAGACAGGGTTTCACCGTGTTAGTCAGGATGGTCTCGATCTCCTGCCCTCGTGATCCGCCCGTCTCGGCCTCCCAAAGTGCTGGGATTACAGGCTTGAGCCACCGTGCCCGGCCTATGTTTTTAATTTTTAAGAGCATTAGCATTTTCCCGTAGTTAAATTAAGCAATTTCTGCTTGTAAGCAGATTCCATTTTCATATTCTTGATGTGGCTTTCTTCTATCATACCTCCAGTAAATTGACAATCTACTTATATTTTCTAGAAACTAGACATATAACTTCTTAATATTGCTTTTGTTCCTTATTAAGGACAAAACTGGCAAAATGTGTATGTTTCTCTCTCATGTCCTTTTACCAGTGTCATTCTTCTTCTCGTCCTGTGCACATGTCCCCACTTTCCTGGATAAGGGCATAGGTAAAGGTAAAATGAGAGCTGGTCAGAACTTAGTGGCCTTTAGGTCAAAATATTCCTCAACTCATGTTCTTTTACTGCTGTATCAAATAAGCTGAGGGAAATCCTAAAGAAGACACAAGGAGCTTCCATGGCTACAGAGCCTCCATATTCAAGTTCAAGGTAGGAATTAATTAATGTTAAACTGATATAATGCCTTGGGTTTAAGGATGTGTTCCCTAAAGGATTGGACTAGGTCATTGGTTCCTAACTTGAAGGCCCTAGACTTCCTCCCTAGCAGGTATTTGCAAAGAATAAGGACTGTTATTGACCATATGTTAAAAAAAAAAAAAAAAAAAAAAAAAAAAAACTCAGAAATCATACATTCAACAAAAGACAACTAAAATTCAATTTTCTTTGTTTTATATTCAAATCATCAACATAGTATTTTGTTAGCATGGGTTCTAATTAGTAGCTCTGATTAGAAGTTTTATTTTTATAAGTTAAAGGTATAAAAATAATTATTAATACACAAAGTTTGTTTGATGGACACTCTCTTAGCTTAAACTACCACCTATAGTTTGATGCTCATAAACATTGTGCTCTTAAGATTAATCTCTCTGTCAGTTCCCAAACCAAATGTCCAAGTACCCAACAAATCTCTCAAACCCCGTATGTTTTATTGTTCCTTTGAACTGAACTCTTATGTTTCCTCTTACTTCCTGACCCTTCCTCTGGCTTCCCTGCTTTCATTAACCCATCACCCTCTTGTCATGTCCCAAGCAGGGCATTGTGGAATCACCCTTAGTTTTTCATCTCCCCCTTTCTCAAACGCAACTATATAATTCTGTTACTTTATTTCAGAACTATGTCCTATTTATGTTTCTCCGAGCTCATGTTCATGACACACCCTTGGCCTAGGTCCTCAATTCATAGTTGATAGTATAGTTGATAATGTTGTAAGTATGCCCTAAATTGTCTTCCTGACTCCTGGCTCTTCCCTATAAAGTGTGCTCAACCCATGTTCACCACAGATCTGATTATGGTACTTTTATTTATAAAATCTGTTCCATATTACTCAAAGAGTAAATCCAAAGTCCTTAGCAAGGATGCCAGGTCTTTAGATATATGGCCTCAGTCTAATAAACTGCTCTTTTCCTGTGACTTCTGATCCATACCTTGTATTCCACACTCACTGAAAGATCTATACCCACTCTCATGTCTGTATCAGCTTCCTTAGCTGGCACTGCTCCCCTCAACCTAATTTGTCTTATTAACTTCTACTTATTTTTTTTAAGACTCAACTGATTATCATCATCTTTAGCTTTTCCTTCAGCCATAGTTTCTCATTTCTTTTCATTGTACTCCCACTATATCATTCTATTCATGTATTCATCCATTTAATCATCAATTAGCTAATGTGTCTATCCATTCATTTGTCCATACAGTCATCCATCTAGTCATCCACCAAAATATTTGTTGACTTTCTACTATGTGTTCTAGTAACTGATGATACAGCAGAGAATAACACCAAGTACTTAAATTCATGATTTTTATACATTCTAGTATGAAGTAAATAATAAATAAATGTTTAAATAATATTACTTCAGGTAGTAATTGGTACCATTAATAAAAATAAAACAGTTTAAGAGTATAGAGGGTAGCGGAAGTTGGGGAGTGTTACTATAGCAAAATAACACAGACTGTAATTTATAAAGAACAGAAATTTATTTCCCGTAGTTCTAGAGACTGGGAAGACCAAGATCAAGACATTGGCAGGTTTGGTTTTCCAGTGAGACCTACTCTCTGCTTCCAAGAGGGCACCTTGTTGATGCATCCTCTGGGAGAAGAGGAATGCTGTGGCACACATGGCAGAGGGTGGAAGGGCAAGCTAGCCAAATGCTGTTGGAAACCTCTTTTATAAGGGCATTAATTCTGTTCATGAGGGAGGACCCTTCATGACCTAATCACTTCTTAAAGGCCCTACCTCTTAACACTGGTACATTGGCAACACCTGAATTTTGGAGGGAACACATTCAAACCATAGCAGGGAGGCTGGCTGCATTAAATCAAGAGGTCAGGGACAGTCTTTTCAAAGAAGTGATAACTGAGCTGAATTAAGAGCAGTAGCCATGCTGGTAAACTTCAAATGAATTGGATTTGGGCTATGAGAGAAAGAGGAATGAAGGATGAAACCTAGGCTGGAGACATGGGCAGCTGAGTGAACAGTGACACCATTTCCTGGGATGAAGCAGATTAAAAGGACATAAGATAGAGAGAGGATAATGTTTATTGTACACTTATCTAATTACAGATTTACAGCTCACATTAGTTTGTGCATTCCTTGCAGACTTGTGACATGTTCTCTTTATTTTTGAACTAAATAATAGCAGAAAAATATTTAAAATAAGTAGGGGAGAACTATGTGGGGAGGAGGCTCATAAAAGGCCACTGCATGGCAAAACATTTAGGACAATTTTACTACTTTATTTCTAGAATCATTTCTAGCTCTACAATTGTGTGTGTCTAAGTCTTAAAATTTCGAGATAAATTACCCAGTACTTGAAAATCAAGTAGTTATTACCAACAGGTATTCAGAATACTATTCTTCACATACAAAAATATTGCCTTGTTCTCTAGAAGTTTCCAACTTAAAATAGCATCTTCAATATGAATCAGAAGAGCAAATTGGAACAAAATCAACAAAATAGCAAAAAAATTCTTAACTGAGATATGGTTAATATTAGAGAGGTCTTGAAGCAATACTTTAAGCTCAATGCCATATTTTATGACATCTTTTGATTACTCAAATGATCTATCTCTCTTTCAAACATGCATCACACTTGTGGATCATTTATCATATTCTAAGGAGGCAGTACATAGTCATAGGAATAACAGAGGGAATGGAAAATAGAGCCTAGTGCCTCTTCTACCACTTATATTGGGAAATCAATTTGAGATTTCCAAACCTTATTTTCATTGACTAAGAAATAGAGATAATCATACAGGCCCTAACCATTTCATAGGGTTATAGTGGCCCTTAGCCAAGTGGCTTTTGTGGACTTAAAAGTTGTTTATAAATTGTAAGGCTTTGCTCATAGTCAAAGTATTCCTTTTTGCTTGTAAAACATTTGGCATTTCCAAGCACTGCAAAAGCCTCAAAGACATAATCACTATTTTCAAAGAGCTTACCCTGTAGTAGGAGTAATACGAGCATACCCAAGGAACTCTAAATCAAGACATGAGAGAGATGCAAAGCAAGATGCAGGAAGTGATACTATTAGTGTCATTTCTCATTGTAATTATTGGTGTACTCGTTTATTTCCCATAGAGGTAATAAATTCCTGAATGGTAGAGACCGTGTCTTGTATAATATTCTTATATGCCTATTATTGGCAGAAGTTAAGAGCTCAATAAAGATTAGTCATATGAATGAGCCCAAATAAGGAAGCTGGGCTGAGGAACCGTTATCACTACATATATAAACATTCTATAAATATTTTTGTTTATATATATAGTTCCCTTGTTTCCCCTGTGTCTCCTTGTTTTTGGACTTTGGAATGTCCACTTCATGGAACTAAATTAGTTTTCTTGAGCTGAACTCCTTATTCTGGATGTCAGCTTACCCTCCTATAAATATTTCCAAAGACATTCCTGAAAGATATGCCCACCTCAATTTCCCTAAGATAAGTATATTTCCCATTTGATGTTTCAGCAAAGTTAGTTCAGCTTCTTGAAGTTTGTGGAAAAGATGGTTTAGAGTTATAATTATTCTTACTCACTGATCTTAGTACATCTTACAATAGCTTATTATAGAGATATTAGTAATTGTTTGAACTAAAATTCCCCAACACCCCAGAGGAGTCATCAAGAGACATGCTCCCAGGTTATATCCTGACACCTCCAGCTTAATCTGGTTAACTGTAGTAAGATTGTTACAGATGCAGGAAACAGCTGCAAAATGACATACTTTGCCCGGAAACTTGGTTTCTATGGTTGTAAGCCAAACTTGTTATCTCTTCTGAATACACACTTTTGTGCAATGATGTCTTTCCCAAGTGCATTCCAAATACATGTGCCAATTTTTAAGTATAACTCAGCATGAGTATTGAACTTGCCTGTCTTCACAGAACACATGGCTCAGTCTCATGACAGGAACAATACAGGAAGGAATTATTTGATCATTCATGCTATGTCATAATTGCTTCATGGCCCTTTAAGGTCATGGTGCCCAGAGATACACCATCAAATAAGTATAACTAGCAGGATGTTTTTGGTTCATGTGAGTTTTGTTGTTGGGTCATGCTGATTTGTGCAAAAAAAAAAAAAAAAAAAAAAAAAAAAACAAAACAAAACAAAATCATGATGTATTTTGGAAAATTTCCTGTCTCAGAAGTCAGGAGGTCAGGATTCCGGTTTTATCTTTTCCACTAATTAATTTGATAACCTTGGAAAAACTATTTTACCTTTAAAATCCACTATTATTACTGGTTAATAGAACTTCACTGAGTTTATAATGGTTCTTTCCAGTTGGAACATTCTTTACTGCTAATCACTTTTAGCATTAAATTACATTAGCCCGATTAATTACTTATCTTAGGCAAAGCAAAGCATTTAAGAAAATTTTGAATAGCAGAAGGCAGATTATTTGGTGATGTAAATAAAAAGAATACATTTGTATGTATCAGAAGCAAAGTCAAAAACTAGAAATTCGAATATATAGAATAATTCCAATAAGAACAATTCTAATTAGTTGTGCCTTAACTAAGAAACTAAGGGACTTGTTACCCTACCTAACACATTGTCAAGTGAGACTTGCTATTGTTGCAGAATTGGAAACAGGGATCCAGAGTTGGAAGCAAAAGGACACATAGAATCCCCATGTTCTAATAAGGTTACTTAATGAGTCCTATTGGAGCCAGACCTTTTCAGGTCTTATTAAAAGATGACCAAGTTGTCTCTTTTACTTCAAACACCACTGTATCTTGACTACCTATATGAGCAGAAACTATACAGACTACAGAAATTTGAGAATAACTGGAGTCTAAGCAGAGATAACTGAAACATTTTTACTTCCTCTACAGAAGCGATAGATAGTGGTTCCTTGCGGAATCACTTCCTTCCCTGAGTCAAGGGATACAAAGGAGCCATTCCTAGAGATTAGAGGAGACAGCTACTGGCATCTCATTCTCTGTGGGATGTATGCCCAGGTGGAGAACTTGCTGAACTGCTCTCTGTGTAGAATTAAGCAAAAGAAAAGGAACTGGAGAAATATGGTATAAATGAGGGAGGGGATAAAAATGGAAGAGGGGTACACCTCACTCCTCCTGTCATGGCAGGATGGATGCAATACTCATGGGCAAAGTATCATCCAGGCAAAGGCAACCTAGAAGCAAGAGGCTGTGGGTTGAATGAGTATAGGAAGACACTTACGGAGATTGAAAATGTCAAGCTAGACCAAATATCCTCAGGCAGAAATTTTAGTTAGAGGTCCCAACAGGGGTCATCTAAAGACCCCACTTATGTGTCCATTCGAGGGCCATCATATCAAGATCATCTCACAGGGAGGACTGCTGTAGCTATAGATAAGTAAGAAATGTTTGCTTCCAATCTTTCATTTCTCCTGCCTGTTTCCCACATGCCACAAGAGAAAGGGGCTCAGGAAGGAAACAAAGATGAGTTAATGGAGCACTCCATGCCCCTTCCTTATTCCATATTCTTCAGGCCAAAGCTAACTTGAACTAGAGGAAGGGCAGATAAAAGAGTAAAGTTTGAAATGACAAATTGGATTGAACTTTTTGATAACTGGAAGTGGCTGGAAAACTATGGAAATTGACTGAGATTTTACAAAGGGTGGTAAATGAAGAGCCCTCCTGGCATAGTGAAAATTGTCTTTTAAAAAAGCCGAAAACCATTTTATTTTTGTATTCCACTGAATCCAGAATGTTCAACAATCTGGCAGCCAAATTATAATATTCTAATGCTTTGATCCAGAATTTTAAATGTAAGAAACCCAGCTTTGCTGCATATGGTGTTGTTTCTGTCACCATTGAATGGATATGTGGCTACTTCTAGCTTAGTGTACAGAATGTGTGGAAATTCATGAAATACTAGGATCTACAAAAAGGAAAGAACATTGGGTTAGTGTTACAAATTATTTACAGAAAATATCTCTCTATTTTTAACTGGGAGGCAGTTCTCCATAAATATTTTTATATTTTTGTATAGTTCAGGTTTCAATAGCAAATATGTGCTGGAAAGTAGAGATTGTGCATTGCTCCAGAAAGATTTAGAGACTCATCTCTCCAGAGCCATTTGCTTATGTTCCACCATCAAGCCCTTTCCCTCTATTTCCCATGTGTTAGTCTGTTATCACACGGCTATGAAGAAATACCCAAGAGAGGGTAATTTACAAATAAAATAGGCTTAATTGACTCACAGTTCTGCATGGCTGGGGAGGCCTCAGAAAACTTACAATCATGGCAGAAGGCACCTTTTCACAGGGCGGCGGGAGAGAGAATGAATACCAGCAGGGGAAATGCCAGACACTTATAAAACCATCAGATCTCCTGAGAACTCACTCACCATCACGAGAACAGCATGGGGGAAACTGTCCCCATGATTCAATTACCTCCCACGGGGTCCCTCCCATGACACGTGGGGATTATGGCATTGCAATTCAAGATGAGATCTGAGTGTGCACACAAAGCTAAAAAACCATATCATCAGAGAAAATGTGGTTGCATTTCAGGGTAAATGTTTCTGTCTCTATGGAGAGGAGGAGGAACACATGTCCCACGCTATATAAGTTCTGAGTCGTAATTTCAGGTTTCTTCTCCTGTTATACAAACCCCATTGCATGCCCAAATGAATAACTGGTTCTCATGCTCGTAGCAGGACTGGAGCTAAAATGCTCCTGGTGGGGAGACTGGAACTAAAATGCTCTATGAGAGCATGTTTTCTGTTAGCATTTATGACATACACTGCATATACATACATATAGACATATACTACATATATATATGTGTAGCATATGTTAATTTTTGTAAATACCAATAAAATAAAGGTATTAAACATTATGTTAAACAACTTTATTCTACTCATATTTACAAAAATTCACATATACAACAAAACAGTTTTAAGCCCCGACACTAGTATAAAGAATTTTATATTTTATTTTACTGTATTATTACTTTTATAAATTATTTTGGTAATACTAATAGTTGAACTTGTTTGAAGAAGTAAAGTACTTGGTTTGTATTTCTTGGGATGGCCCTAATACATTTGAACAACATTAATTCTATTACAAAAATACACTGTAAAGATCTATTATCAAGAAAGAAATTTCCTAAGTATTGAGTGCTGTAGATTTTACAGTTAAGGTCTAAACTTGGTGCACATTTTGAATTTTGACACAGCCGGATGTGTCTTTAAGGGTGAGTAGGAAAAACTGTGTTTTAGTGAAGATCTGTTGAGGTTCCCGACAGCAACCTTGGCTGGATGAGCTGGGTTACTTTAGGTCAATGGCCACATTCCTTACTTTCCTGCCACATGTAGAACAGAGAGAGGGAGTTGAGGTATGAAACAATAGGAATTAGTGAGGAGGGATGATTTTGACTGTAGAACATCACTGTACCACTTTCCCTGTCCTCCTGCCTTGCCCCAGGACAATTGCCCTGGGTCCTTAGCAAGAAGGAGACAAAAATGAACTAGTAGATCTAATCAGATGGAAGATTTCATCTTTTGTGCTGAAGTAGAAGAGATAACACAAAGTAGTATATTTTGTGATCAAGTTGAAGATGGTTCAACAAGGAGCTCCTACTATGGGTAAGGTGCTGTGCTAGGCACTCAGGACTACAAGATGGGTAAGATGGAGTTCAAAACTGTGTCTGTGTGTCAGGGGGTATGAGGGTTGTTGAAAACCAGAAAAAGGATTCCAATGTAAAGTAGTAAGTACAGGGATAGAGGAGCAAAAACTCAGACACGGGAAACAGTATGGTGTCCAAGCAATTCAATAACACTAGAATGGCAGTTCTTAATCTTGGCTGCATAGTAGAATCATCTCATGAACTTTAAAAAAATGCCCATGACCAGGCCTGACACAGGAGAAATAAAATCTGAATTTCCGGAGGTGGGATCCAGGCACTGGTAATTTTTTAAAGCTTCCCAGGTGATTCTCATTGCATTCCAGTTGAAACCCACTGTAATGGTCATTGAGGGTGAATAAGTATTTGAAAATGCTATGTGAACTGCAAAGCCCCACTCTGCTGCCAGACTGAGAGCCCTTTAACGTAGAGGGCTTTAACGTAGAGATCATGTCTTATTTGTCTTTATATCTCCACACTTACCAATATAGGATCTGTCACATAGAAGAAGCATAGTATATATCTGCCGAATGGGTGAATGAATGAATAAATCAACAATGCAAATAAACACACACTGAAGTCTTGAAACAGCATTTAAACAGAAAAAAAAGGATTAAAGGGAAAGTATACACTTATGGTTTATATTCAAACAGAAAGACAGGCATATAAACTTACAGACTGATTCAAATTAAGTTGATTTATTGCAACTTTCAAACATAATGTGAATGAACCTTAAAAATATATACAGAAATATGTCCCTGCTTTTGAGTGTTCCAGCTGAGAACATGGCTTGGTGAACAGACAATTTAAACAAGAAGAGATCTCAGAAAAAAAATTCAATATTTGAAATCAGAACACAGTGGAAATCTTGGAAAGTAATTATGTTTTATTTGGAGCCTCCCGTTTTAATTTTTTAGATGACCTGGTTTTGAATAAAATCACATGCACGTGTGTGTGTGTGTGTGTGTGTGTGTGTGTGCGCGTATACATAATTGATGTGTGGATTCAGACATTATGGAAATGTTCAGATAAAATTAATCTGTAATCCAGAAGTGATTAATGAGTTTTAAATTTAAGAAAAAAATGTTGCTTGCTTTTTCAACGGATGAGGAAAGGCAAAGAAATAAAAATACATTGTATTTTCACTCTGTGCTTCGCAATTTCTAAGGAAATATCATAAGAAATTGTGTCCTCATTATTGATGTCAAAGGAAAGTTAACCTTTTTGTGCTTTTGCTGCAAGTTGACTTTCTAGCTAACTGGTCACCATTCTGCCCCTGATATATACTCATTTATCAGTATCACTTCCAAGGAAGGAATTAGTGTATGCTTCCATCCAGTGCCTGAGGAGTGCATGTGGGCAAGAAAGAGAAACCATGTTAAGGGAAAAAAGAGACTCTAGTAGAAACAGCACCTCAGGGAAGTACTGATAATGAGAACAAAGTTTTCATAGTTCAGAATTAAACAGGTATCATGATCTAATTAGAACTCTCATCTAGGAACACAGGGATAATTCATGTGTGCTTTAGAAATGTAACTCAAAGCTGGCAATAATATTATTTTGAGTAGTACCACATACAGGGAGATCTTTTTTAAAATAAAGGCATGTGGTGAGCAAACAGAAAGTAGGAATATGGCACCAAGTTATGGGCCAGGGATACAGAGCAGCACTCCTGGGGTCCTCTTGTATAGGCAGGGGAATGTCAGTATGGAGAAAACCCAAGCACTCAAGGAAAATAGGCAACAAGTAGGAGGACTGCCTTTGCACTGGCATGTTCACTATGTCTGCCCCGATCACTTCACTAATATTTCTTTCTACATACACTTTTAATTATTTCAATCTCTCTGTTAAATTTCTCAGATAAATTTCTGAATTGATTCTTTGTGTTTTCCTAAAGTTTGTTCAGTTTCCTTAAAACAACTATTTTGAATTTTTTGTCTGGGAGATCACACGTCTCCATCACTTTAGGGTTGGTCTCTGGCACTTTATTTTGTTCATTTAGTGAGATCATATTTCCCTGAATATTCTTAATGCTCCTTGCACAGATGCTTGTGGATGTGCAACAATGTCTGTGTATCGAGGGATTAGGTATTTATTTTAGTCTTCAAAGTCTTGCTTTGTGCCTGTCCTTTTTCAGAGGGCCTTTCAGGGATTCTAAGCAGACTGATCATTGTGTTTCTTGAGCCTGTGAGCACTGCAGCTCTCTCAGCAGTAGGGGACAGTCTAAGACCAGGCTTGCTGAGAGTATCAGGAGGACTCAGGTTGATATGGCTTTTGGGGCCAGATGGACCTAGGGAAGACTCAAGGAGGAAACTAGGGCTGTGTAGAAATGGTGACCAGGGACCTCAGTACAGGAAACTGTTATGGTGACCCAGAGAGGTGTGCCTCCCAGCAAGTTTCTGCACAGGTAGGATATTTTCCTGACTGGAGCCAGAGGGGCTGGAGCTAAGATGGCCCTTGCTTGGCATCTGCTGTGGAATATAGGCTGGAGAGCCCAGAGCCCAGTCTCATTGGCTCAGAGGGGTGTGTGTCTTCCAAGAGGTCCCTGCATAGATGGAGTAGTTTCCTGACTACAGCAAGGTGGGCTGGAGCTAAAAATGGGCCTCTCAGAATCTGCTGTGTGGCAGAGGCTGGAGAGCCTGGTCTGATTGGCTCAGAGGACCGCATGTCTTCTAGCAAAATTGGATACTTAACTGAAGCTAAGGGAAGGGCTAGAGCCAAAACTGAATCCTCTTGGGCTCTGCTGTGGGACAGAGATTGGTGAGCCCATTAGGGAGCCTCAGACTGCCAGGCTGTGAGATATGGGCAAGTCTCCCTCTGAGTCCTTATAAAAGCAGCTCTGAACTGGAAACTCAGTGAAGCAGGGACTGGAGCAGATCCATGGAAGGCAACTTTGAGAAGCATGGTCGAGACCATTGTCGTGGGCAGATGAGCCTCTCCACCAAGGCACTAGTGTGAGGGAATTCCTCTGTACTCCTTGGCCCATGGTTTTGGTTGCCGGCTCATTGACAAATGGAAATGTGGCCAACCGTCTTAGAGGACTGTGCTGTTTTTGAGCTTGAACCCAGGAACAGATTCAGTGGATCAGCCACCTGGGTGTTAGTCTATACTCTCAAAATGACCCTTCAAGGTCTGGTCTTGGGTTCCAATGGGGCTTCACAAACTCCTACTTCAATCCTGAGGCTCCTCAGAGAGACTTTTAACTGTGGATGGGTACAAATTGTTGTGGTGGTGGTGGGATATCAGTGGGTTACCTTCTATTTTACCATCTCAGTGATGTCCTCTTTCTACATGCACTTAATGACACTTAAATGATAGCAGCTGAGACCATTTTTCAAGAGCTACTATTTAATGGGGTAAGAACTTATGCAACATTTCTGGGTTGGAGTCTACTGGCCCATGGACGCTAATCTGAAGATGATTAGCAACTGATTTGACAAGGTGGGTTAGAACTGAAATGAATGAGAGTTAATTATTGTCCCTTAGCCTTGTTTATATCCTCATCATCTCTTGTCAATATTATTATAATCATTCTCTACCCAGTCTCCCTGACCCCAGTCTACCTGCATAATCATCTTCTTAAAATGTAGATCTAATGATATTGCTCCTTAACATCACTACTTAGAAAACCTACAATGCATTTTATTGCCATAGAGTAAATCCCCAAAATCTAGATATGGTATAATAAGGCAATTGCCACTAGTTACTTTTCCAGCTTCTTTTTTAGGTGCCTCTCCCACCCCCATCATCTTTCTCTAATTACAGAAATATTCCCACTCTCTAGTGAGCATTCCTAACTCTTCCATGCCTCCATTCCTTGGCTTTTACTGTTTTCTATGTCTATAACACCCAACCTCCAAATTGCTGAAATTCCACACATCCTTCAAGAATAGGTTCAAATCCTACTTTTGAGTAGGTTTTGCCAAACTTCCAGGCTAAGCTTTATTTGAGAACTTTGTTCACTTTTTCTTTCTGATCATTATAGAACACTGAAAACGTGAATTACCTATTCATGTTTGTCTCCTTCATAAAACCGTGAGCTCATTAGAGCCAAGAGATCAATCTGATTTGTCTTCTTATTCTCAGTTCTTAGTACTCAGCATCGTGTCCAGGACATAGTACATTCTCAAATATTTTTGTTGAATGAATAAATGAATATATATTGTATTATATAGGATTAAGTTTGAATCTATAGAGACTCTAAATATATGACTCAGCAAGATAGAAAAGTTTTTCTTTTTCCTCGTATAAAGGAAATTTAGAGACAAGCAATCCAAGGCTGTATATTGGCTCAATGTTGGCATCAGTGTCACAAGAGAAATTCTGCTACCCATCTTCTGTAGACTGAACTATGTGCCCAAAGTCCTAACCCCCTAATGTGACTATATCTGGAGATAGAAACTTTGTGGAGGCAGTTAAATTAGGTCATAAAGGGGAGGTCATGCCATGAACTAAATGTCTGTCCCCACTACCCCATTTGTATGTTGAAAGTCTAATTCTTAATGTGATAATATTTTGAGACAGGACCTTTGGGAGGTAATTAGTTATGAGAGTGGAGCCCTATGTGAATGGGATTAATGCTCCTATTAGAAGAGACAGGAGAGAGTTTGCTTCCCCTATTCTCATGTTAGGAAACCAGGAAGAGGGCCCTAAACAGACAGTGGATCTGCCAGTATCTTGCTCCCAAACTTCTAGCCTCCAGAAATGTGAGAAATAATTTTATGTTGTTTAAACCATCTACTCTATGGTATCTTGTTATAACAGCTCCAACTGAACAAGATAGGCCCTGATATGCTAAGATTAGTTTATTGCTTTTATCAGAAGAGAGGCATCAGAAAACCCTCTCTTACACATCTCTGCCCTGAATTCTTGAGCTCACAAAGAAAAAGATGTGAGCAAACAGTGTGGTAGCAAATGCCTACAAGCCAGAAAGAGATGCCTCACCAGAAACCAATCATGCTGACACCTGATTTCAGACTTTGAGCCTCCAGGACTGTGAGAAAATAAATATCTGTTGTTTAAGTCACCCTGTCTGTGGCATTTTATTAAGGCAGCCTGAGCTAAGACATTAGTCTTAAATGCAAGATCTCCTTCTGGTCTGAAATGGCTGCTGTAGTATTGGTGATTACATCTGAGCTTTGGGCAATAGGAAGGAAGAAGGAGGAGAAGGAAAAGGGTGAGAAGTTCCCTCTTCTAACTGAGTCAGTGCTCCTTCAAAATTTCTCAGATACTCACTTAAGTACCTTGTTCACCCCTGGCTTCAAGGAAGCCTGGAAAATGTAGCGTTTAAGCTGGATACGTTGCCAGGGATACAATCAAGCTTCTGTTTGTGAGGAAGATGGGGAAAAAGGCTATTAGGTCAGCACTTAGTAGTTCTGGCCAGAAATGTCTTCATGCCCGCTCCCCTGCCCCCACCTACCCCGCCCCTTGCTGCCCGGCAGCTGTGGCTTTTGGATGGAAAGTCTGTGTCCTGGCTCTATAGGGTGGTCCCCTATACTGCACTGAATTTGTAAAAAGGGTGTCATTTGGGTAACATAGGCAAGGATCTAGACAAAAATGTTGAAGTGCAGGATGTTTTGAATGCTACTATCATTTGATGAAAGGGTTGGATAGTACAATATTTTATAACGTTCCTGGAAAGACTTTTGAGGGGATGTTCTCTTTTTCTCCCTGCAAGGAAAATCTGAATTAAATATTCCTATAAAATTGAGAGCCTATTCTGGACCTATCACTTCAGAAGAGTTGATTATGCTATACAAATGAGATTTAATCCAACCTACTTGGATTATAGAATGCTAATTATAGAATGCTGATTAAGTAAATCAAATTGGTGGGGAGAAGGAATGAATATTAGGAGAGGACCAGACTGGTTCTGCAGTTTCAGGGGAAGTCAGTCTTAAGAGATGGAGGATGGACATCTGCACTCCAGTATTCTCCTGTAGTAGTGTCCTGGGTTTGAGCCCACAAAACTTACCAACCAAGTGGGAGATTCTTGAAATGCTGTCACTATCTTGAAATTTCTAATTAACCACAAATATTCTGAGTGCTTTCTATGTTTAAACTGGCATGGCTAACCATCACTTTTTAGGGGGATCTGAATGGGTTTGAACTGAGCAACCCATTTTCCTGGTATTCCCAGCTGGCTTACTGTCATTTCATTATGCTTGTAGCAATACAACAGTTATTTAATAAATTCAATTCCACATGTTACCCAATTGAATTTTGGGGTCTCATAATGGTCCTATGAATAGCTTCTACTGTTTTTTATATTGCCATCTGAATGGGAAAAGGAAATAACATCCATCAATGCCCATTTCATATCATATATAGGTTGAAGACCCTTCTTCCTGTCACATTGACTGGTATTTCCTCACTAGAAACCTTATTTTATGTGATCAGCATCTTCTTTTAGAATGTAATTACCCAGAGATTAAAGAACTTTGCCTAAAGTAACCCAAAGTGTTAGTGGTTGTGATCATTAATTGTATATGTCAACTTGACTAGGCTAAGAGATACCCAGATAGCTGGTAAAAAATTACTTCTGAGCATGACTGTGAGGGTGTTTCCAAGAGGGATTAGTATTTGTATTAGTAGACTGAGTAAAGAAGTCACTCTCGCCCATGCAGGTAGGCATCATGCAATCCACTGAGGGCCTGAATAGAACAAATGGCAGAACTTGGTGCTCCTGGTTTTCAGGATTTTGAATTTGGACTAAGACTTATGTCAGTGACCTTCTTGTTCTCAGGTCTCAGCCTTGGACTGAAGCTACACCATCAGCCTTCCTGGGGTTTCAGCTTGCAGATGGCAGGTCATGGGACTTCTCAGCCCCCATAACTGTATGAGCCAATCCCTCAAAATAGACCTCTTTTTATCTATCTCTATATATCCTTTTGATTCTATTTCTCTGGAGAACCCTGGTTAAGACAGTGGCTGAGCAGAGGTTGTGACTCATGCTATTCATCCATCTACTATATGTCCACATTTAGAGTCACAGGTGACATTTCTTGAAAATTAACTGTATGGAAGGCTCTGTGTTCTCCACTCCATTTCCATCATGCTTTTTTACTTAGTAAAGCCCTCCAAGATCTCTATTATCCTCCCATTTTACAAATGAGAAAATGGAGACGTTTTGTGAGTAGCCCAAGTAGGTGAGCAGTGAGTAACTTGTACCAGTATTGTTTGACTTCCACGCCTGTTTTCTTAGTCAAATGCTAACTTCTGTAGCACAGAAAGAGGAAACATATTGTAATCATTAGGAGGTTGGACTCTGCAACATGGGCTGAAAGTCTGGCTCTGCCTCTTTCTAGATCTATAACATTGCACATGTTATTCAAACTGTACATATCAACATCTTTATTTACCTGTAAAATTAGCATAATTATAGTGCTTACTTCCTATGGTTGGGGTGAATAATAAATGAGAGATAATGCTCCATGGCTTTCCAAGGCATTCTCCAGCATCACTTTCCAAAATGACCTGGTGCCCTTACTACAGCCATTTGTTATTTGGAAAGATATAAGCTAAAGTCATTTATGATAAAGAGTTAACAATCAATATTATTGATTGTTATATAAGCAGAAGGATTTTAAATACTTGATGCTTTAACATGTTTTTTAAGCAACTGAGATTTGCATTTCAAATGAAATTTCAAGTAAGAGCCAAAATGTAATACAGACAAAAGCAGCAGTCTAATTAGATGCCTACCAGGTTTTGGGTCTGCTAGTGGTGAGCCAAGGGCAAGTGGGAAGACCAGTGGTGGGGCTGAATATGGTGAAATCAGCCTGGATATGCTGGGCTTGTGGTGGATGAGGACATCAGGCAGAGAGGCAGCAGGCAGGCGTAGGGTGTGACTTAAGCCCAGGACAGATTGCAGAGCTGAAGACACAGGTATGGAAGTTGTCCGTGTTGGGTAGTTGCAGAAGTCAGGTGTTTGGAATGAGTATGTAGAGTGGAGAAAGGGCCCGGGACAGAACCTTGAGGGAAATACCCCTACTAAGGACTAGTTAGAAGAAGAGGAACATGTGGAAGAGTCTAAGAAGAAAAGGCATGAAGGGGAGGCAATCATAGGGAAGGGAGCCACAGAATCTGCTGCAGATGCAAAGCATGTTCTCCCTGTCATCATGTTAGGGAACATGCCCATCCTTCAATCACAATCCAAGTCAGCTACCTTGAAAAACTCCCAAACTACTGGCTACAGCTGACCAGAGGCCAGAACTTGAAACAAGATGCAAGCTGAGACAAACAGATTCCCACTTCTTGATGGGTATAACTATAAAGGGAGACTCCAGTTCTTTTACTGAGTTTTGGAACTGGAAGCCATGTAAATCAGGACAGGGTTGGGGCAGCCATGCAGTGCAAAAGCAGAGAAAATCTATTTCCAGACAGATGACTGAAACTGATCTGAGAAGTGATGAGAGATTCAGTGGGCATAGGGTTCTTAATAAAAGAAACAGGTTTCATGTTATCACTTTTGGTTCCAGTCCTTCAAAGGTCCAGCGAGATCTCTACCTCTGGGTTCTATTCCTTGAAATACCTTGAGTGGTTTGGATTACCAGCAGCTGGTAACCTTGCGCTGAGGCAGAAATCAAGAAAAAAAAAGAGCATTTCAAGGAGATTGTAGTTAATAGTATCCAGTGCTGCGACATGGTTAAGGAGACAGACTAAAGTATATTCCTCTATTTGATGTAGAAACGAGTATATTCTGAATTTTGGTGGTGGCAAATATTTATGTGGTAGTTGGAAGAATGAAATTGAAGTCACATGGCTCTTCAGCAGAGAAGAGTGAGGGATAGAAAGATGCAAAGGTACAGATTTTAGGTGCAGGGTTTTCTTAAAATTAAAAATAAGTAACATTCCCTAGTGTAAAGAGCCAGTAGAAAAGGAGTCTTTGCTGAAGCAATGGTTTGCAAAGTAGAAGGTGTGGGGTGCTGTGTACTCTGTGAGGTACAAAATGATTCCCAAGAGTGCAGGAAGAGATATTAGAAATTTTACTTATGTATTTTATCTTTTGTAAATTATGTTTTTATGTAGTTTCATAATATAGATATGTTATGAAAATGCTACAGTTGTATAATTTATAAATAAATATACATACACTGAGGGCATATTCTCAAAAATTTTATTGATAGGGCTATGTGATCAAACAGTTTGAGGCCACAGTGCTAAAGTATCAAAGATGCAAGATGTTCATCCTCCTAAAAGCCAGTAGGCATCACAGAGTCAGCCACATGAAAGCAAATATTTGGAGGGGGGAGGAGGGAGGGATTGCATTGGGGAGTTATACATGATATAAATGATGAATTGATGGGTGCTGACGAGTTGATGGGTGCAGCACACCAACATGGCATAAGTTTACATATGTAACAAACCTGCACGTTATGCACATGTACCCTAGAACTTAAAGTATAAAAAAAAAAAAAAAAAAAAGTAAAATAAATAGCAGAAACAGGTGTGTCCTGATCTTAAAGAAGTTTTACTTTTAATCCCATTTTCTTTGTACTTTCTTGAAATTTTACTTCTTTCTTAATGAGGTGAGCTTTATGAAGTTGGAAACACGGTGGAACTCAATAAGTATTTTTTATTTGATTGCCTTTCCAGACCAAAGACTTTTGGTCATGAATGACTGATCATAGAATACTGAAAACATCAGGTATGAAATAAAACCTTTCTGTGAAACAAGTGCCAGAAGGATGTACCTTACTGCTTTTTTTTTTTTTTTTTTTAACTCAATTGTCTTTGGATGTCCACTTGACTCATTCCTAATCAGTCCCAGAAAAAAAAGAAAGAAAGGCCTTTGGATTGCTAATGCTAAACAATCTCTGCTGCTTCTTTTTTTCTTATTTGAAATTGTTGGAAAACAATACAGAAGACATAAAACATCTTGCTCCAAACATTGAGAAACCTGGGTCTTGCCACAGCTTAATGATAATACTAATATCCATCAGTTGAGTAGCAACAGATTCACCTTGGTATGTTGTTCATCTTTAGGCCCCTAGAAGACAGAATTTTCAGCTTATGCAAAAGGGTAGGGTTTTCTCTTTTGCTTTTCAATTGGGGTGAGAGGGAGTATTTCATTTAAAAAGTCTGGAGACAGAGATTTTTGGCATAATTCTATGTATGAGAAGTGTAACTAACTGGCAAGGGAAAGGCCTGTCTTATAGATGCTCTCCTATGAAGGTAAAGCCAGGATCCTGGGAAGGAGTGGGATGGAGAGAAGTGATCAAGAGAACTGGGCTGAGAGTGGAAAGCACAGGTGAAAAACCAGAGCCTTGGTAAACTGCTAGGTGATCATCTGAAGTGGGTTCTCAATTAATGGTGAGTCATTGGGAAAAGGTTAGAAATAAGGTTTAGCATATTTTTAAAAATACTCTATATGTGAACTACTACATAACGTGAATCTCTTTCTGGTCAGAAACTTCGTGAGGGTGGCATCGTAACTAGAGATTATATTTAAATAAACTACCAGGTTGTCTTCTGGTTGCAGTATTTGCTTATTATTAATTTTCATGGTTAAATTGGCAGATTCTGCTTACTTGGGGATGTTACCTCTTCCTCCAGAAATTATTACTTTCTCCATAAATTTCTCATCCATCAAAGTCTGACCTTTCCAGAGAGAGTCAAGTTTAACCTAAAATCTATAATTGAATTTTGCTGAGTATCAATATTATTTCCACACTGCACATCATTTCAGTGAAAAATTTTAGTTATTTCCTTACTATATTACAAAATTTATATACAATGTTGATTTAGATTTCAAGTAGCTTTGCCCTACATTGGCAGATCTACAGGCTTAAGTATAATAATTTCCAAATGACATTTTTCTTGGGCAAAATTTAGATAAAGGGGCAAATGAAAACTAGAAGCAAGAGACTGAAATAATTTATGATAAATTTATAGTTCATACTTTATTTTTTGGTAGGTTTATAGTTTTCCACAAACCCATTTGAGCATATATAAGTGATAAAAACGTGAATTATACATAAGATACCTGGTGGTTATGTAGGGAAAATAAGTGACATGTTTTTTCTCACCAGTTGAAAGATTCATGCCTGCCACCCTGTATTAGGGTTCTCTAGAGAGACAGAACTAATGGGATATATATGGGATATACACACACATATATGGGATAATATATATATATACTACTATATTATATATATATATATATATTAATATAAAATCAACAAGTAGACTTAGAGAAAAGTATATTACCTTTCGCACTGTGGGTGGGCCTCATCCAATCAGTTAAAGGTCTCAAGAGAAAAGACTGAGGTCTCACAAAGAGGAAGGAATTCTGCTTCAAGACTGTCATAAGAACCAAGAGTATAACATCAACTCCTGCCGAAATTATCAGGCTGCCATTCTGCTGTGCAGATTTCAGACTTGTCACAATCTCTTTCTCTTTATGCATGCTTGCCTTTCTCTCTCTCTCTCTGTCTCTGTCTCTGTCTCTCTCTCTCTCTCTCTCTCTCTCTCTGTGTGTGTGTGTGTGTGTGTGTGTACATTCTATTGGTTCTGTTTCTTTGGAGAAGTGTAGTACAGATAAGTTGAGATTTTCTTTTTTTCTCAAAGTAATTGAGTAAAGTATATTGATATTATTTTGAGAACAGATAAAATCTTGTAAATACGTCTTCACATATCAAACATTTTTCCAAGCAAATAAAACATGGGCAGAAATGTATGTGCCCAGGGACTATTCATTTTATCAGGCACACCAATGAGAACAGTGGAGCTCTGTTGCCTTCATTTGTAAATGTTCTGCTGATTATTACCCACTTGATTCTGTTGTTAGTTCCAACACCTGCTAGTTAGGAGAAGCACTGCCAAGTTCTGAAATGAAGTCCCAGTACGGCCAACCTTACTTGGCCCCAAATATCCTTACGGAAGTGCAGTCCAAGCATTTCCATACTGTGGTTAGTCTACCATTAAAAAATGAACCCAGATTGGAGATTATTAGAAATTTTCCAGATGCTAAGTCTGTATATGCATTCTGTCTGAAAAAAATTGTGTGCTTAGATATACAAAGGTTTACCCCATAATAATTAATGTTTAGTCTTGGCTGCTGCCCATTGTAAGCAACTGTAAGATGTTTCCTGTCATATCCTTCCTTGATGGGCTGATATTCAATAAGTTAGAAATACCTTTCACCAAAGAGATTTTATGTTTTAACTTTAATGGAATACCAAAAGGTTGAATAAGTCAAAATTCTTTTACATCTTTGGTTCCCCAAATACTCCCTGAATTGCAAAGTGAATTCCATGGTAGACTTCCCCTTTCAGAGACTGTCCTTTCCCCTAGCTTTGAAAAGATGAACTAGTCTATGTGGCTGTTCTGTGCTCACAGACGGTCCCACTGAATCGTTATATTGAAATGCCCACATCTCTATATTTTCAAGTCTACCGTAGTTGTAGAAGCACGGGTGTGAAAAAAATAATTGATTGATTTTCATCTTCATTTTCACCTTTCCTAATTCTGCAACAAATAAACTGCAGTTTAATGAGAAACTCATCCAGGCACAGAGGGATAAGCCATAGCAATCCTCAGATGCTCAGACCAGTTGCGGGCATTTCTTTCTCTATTTATCCTTTACCACACAGTTGTCCCCTTTGTTCAGGAATCACGGTGAGAAGGTTGGGATTTGAGTACCCTGGGATATTATAATAAAATATGTAAATGTGGTGCATATTGAATTGCAGTTCTGTAACTTGCAGTGTATTTTGAATGAATTGTCTTCCTAAAAGGTACAATTGCTTCACTAATTTCAGCTGTCCTCAGCTTCTCACAACTTCCCTTCATATCCATATCAGAAAAGACTCTTACTTTTTTGCCAGGCCAAGAAAGAAAATAGTTTATACTTCATTTTGTAAGAACCAAGTCGGACCAACGAACTGAGAAGGGTGAGTTTAAGTTGTCAAAAGAAAGAGACTCGGATAAAAAATGCCTCAGACTAAACATTCACACATCATCTATCTGGACTTGACTTTGACCAGTCTGCTTTTAAATCTCTGGAGATGCATTGCAGGTGGCAGAGTCAGTGGTCTCCAGAGCTGCCAGCCTCCCATGTCAGGTGGCCACAGACATCTGACTATCATTGTGAAGGTTCAAAAGTCTGAATAAACATCAACATTTTCATAAAGAACCAAGGAATTCCAGATGCGCCAAGCCAGTGAGAGAAATGCTGTGGAAAGGAAATGGTAACAGGCACTCCCACATCTCTTGGACAGACATTCACATTTTCTACTCAGGGCATCTACTTACCCCAAATGTAAGAACTATACAAACATCACTTTCACAACCCATCTCAATGAAGGTCTATTTTGATTCCAGAAATTTAGCAAGTTGACCAAAGAAGTCTACCTATGAAAATTCCTGGCTACTTTCCTCCAATTTGAGACAAGAATGACAAGGAATATTTTTTCCCTCTCAGGAAAGAGAATCCTGCTGAGATTGGAATTGTCCATTCTAGACAGGGCCTGGCTTCTAGAATTTTAGGCAATACACAGTTAGTTTAAAAAAATGTGTGTAGTGAAATCAGACATACAGAAATACCATTAATACTTTTGAGTATTGTTATTTGATGTTTTAGAGGGAAAAAATATTTTCTATTGGACATTTTAAAGGCCAGAATATTTTCAAACATATTCTTTCTTCTAGGTTAACCACTGCTCCTTTATTGAGGAACGGTCTTATTTAAATGTGGTAGAGAAGAATTCAGCTAAAAAATTGTTAATATTGGAAATACAAATGATTCTTTCTGGAATCTGTAGCTCTATTGCTCTTATGCTGGTTGTCAGGCGGATTTTGGAACCAGATTTCTACGTGTTCTGTTCCTATGATAGCAGGATCCTTCCCTGTGGGAATGGAGGGTTTCACACTGTTTTGCTCTATGTCAAGTGTTAAGTTTCTAGTCACTATCCCTGAAAAGCATCCTTAAAACATAGTGACAAGAAAACATGTGTTCTCAGATTTTAGTGAGGAATATTCAAATGGTTCCATTTGAATTCAAATTCAGTAAAATGGAATAGTTTTAGCAAATAAGTTGCAACTATTTGTGTGGAAATTATTTCCTTTAGAGGCACCATTCTTATATTTAACACTTAGAGAATTGCCTAGCATGTTCATGTATATTTTACCTTTTAGTCTCTACTTATAAAGTGAAAAGTTTTGTCTCTCTAAAATTTTCAGGCATCTGAAAGTAGATGGAGAAATTTAAAATGAAGAAGCAGAAATAGGCCTAACCATGAGGAACAGCAAATCTCATGTACCAACTGAAATTAATGTTTTCTTGATAGGCATATTGAAGAAAAGAAGATGCTAAGAAAGAAACTTATTATTAATGAAAATGTATTGGTTTCATGTAAACTAGGATCAGATTTTATAAATGATAGGACTTTTAACTTGATAATGTTATAGCCTAAACTGCCATGCAGAATTTGGTTTTCCTTTTTTCTTTTGATGTCTGCACTTTGTGAAGTTATCAATTAATCCTTTATAAGCTAATTGAAGTACAGACTTGTGATAGAACAACAATTAGAATTAAAGGAGTTAATAAAACTATAGGACTACTCCTTATGACTCAAAGTTTATGATCTACACATTGAGTAATTTAGACTAAAGTCATCTGAAAAATAAATCAGAAGCCATTTAATTTTATTATTTATTTATTATTATTATTTGAGACAGAATCTTGCTTTGTCACCCAGGCAGGAGTGCAGTGGTGTGATNCCATAATAATTAATGTTTAGTCTTGGCTGCTGCCCATTGTAAGCAACTGTAAGATGTTTCCTGTCATATCCTTCCTTGATGGGCTGATATTCAATAAGTTAGAAATACCTTTCACCAAAGAGATTTTATGTTTTAACTTTAATGGAATACCAAAAGGTTGAATAAGTCAAAAATTCTTTTTACATCTTTGGTTCCCCAAATACTCCCTGAATTGCAAAGTGAATTCCATGGTAGACTTCCCCTTTCAGAGACTGTCCTTTCCCCTAGCTTTGAAAAGATGAACTAGTCTATGTGGCTGTTCTGTGCTCACAGACGGTCCCACTGAATCGTTATATTGAAATGCCCACATCTCTATATTTTTCAAGTCTACCGTAGTTGTAGAAGCACGGGTGTGAAAAAAATAATTGATTGATTTTCATCTTCATTTTCACCTTTCCTAATTCTGCAACAAATAAACTGCAGTTTAATGAGAAACTCATCCAGGCACAGAGGGATAAGCCATAGCAATCCTCAGATGCTCAGACCAGTTGCGGGCATTTCTTTCTCTATTTATCCTTTACCACACAGTTGTCCCCTTTGTTCAGGAATCACGGTGAGAAGGTTGGGATTTGAGTACCCTGGGATATTATAATAAAATATGTAAATGTGGTGCATATTGAATTGCAGTTCTGTAACTTGCAGTGTATTTTGAATGAATTGTCTTCCTAAAAGGTACAATTGCTTCACTAATTTCAGCTGTCCTCAGCTTCTCACAACTTCCCTTCATATCCATATCAGAAAAGACTCTTACTTTTTTGCCAGGCCAAGAAAGAAAAATAGTTTATACTTCATTTTGTAAGAACCAAGTCGGACCAACGAACTGAGAAGGGTGAGTTTAAGTTGTCAAAAGAAAGAGACTCGGATAAAAAATGCCTCAGACTAAACATTCACACATCATCTATCTGGACTTGACTTTGACCAGTCTGCTTTTAAATCTCTGGAGATGCATTGCAGGTGGCAGAGTCAGTGGTCTCCAGAGCTGCCAGCCTCCCATGTCAGGTGGCCACAGACATCTGACTATCATTGTGAAGGTTCAAAAAGTCTGAATAAACATCAACATTTTCATAAAGAACCAAGGAATTCCAGATGCGCCAAGCCAGTGAGAGAAATGCTGTGGAAAGGAAATGGTAACAGGCACTCCCACATCTCTTGGACAGACATTCACATTTTCTACTCAGGGCATCTACTTACCCCCAAATGTAAGAACTATACAAACATCACTTTCACAACCCATCTCAATGAAGGTCTATTTTGATTCCAGAAATTTAGCAAGTTGACCAAAGAAGTCTACCTATGAAAATTCCTGGCTACTTTCCTCCAATTTGAGACAAGAATGACAAGGAATATTTTTTCCCTCTCAGGAAAGAGAATCCTGCTGAGATTGGAATTGTCCATTCTAGACAGGGCCTGGCTTCTAGAATTTTAGGCAATACACAGTTAGTTTAAAAAAATGTGTGTAGTGAAATCAGACATACAGAAATACCATTAATACTTTTGAGTATTGTTATTTGATGTTTTAGAGGGAAAAAATATTTTCTATTGGACATTTTAAAGGCCAGAATATTTTTCAAACATATTCTTTCTTCTAGGTTAACCACTGCTCCTTTATTGAGGAACGGTCTTATTTAAATGTGGTAGAGAAGAATTCAGCTAAAAAATTGTTAATATTGGAAATACAAATGATTCTTTCTGGAATCTGTAGCTCTATTGCTCTTATGCTGGTTGTCAGGCGGATTTTGGAACCAGATTTCTACGTGTTCTGTTCCTATGATAGCAGGATCCTTCCCTGTGGGAATGGAGGGTTTCACACTGTTTTGCTCTATGTCAAGTGTTAAGTTTCTAGTCACTATCCCTGAAAAGCATCCTTAAAACATAGTGACAAGAAAACATGTGTTCTCAGATTTTTAGTGAGGAATATTCAAATGGTTCCATTTGAATTCAAATTCAGTAAAATGGAATAGTTTTAGCAAATAAGTTGCAACTATTTGTGTGGAAATTATTTCCTTTAGAGGCACCATTCTTATATTTAACACTTAGAGAATTGCCTAGCATGTTCATGTATATTTTACCTTTTTAGTCTCTACTTATAAAGTGAAAAGTTTTGTCTCTCTAAAATTTTCAGGCATCTGAAAGTAGATGGAGAAATTTAAAAATGAAGAAGCAGAAATAGGCCTAACCATGAGGAACAGCAAATCTCATGTACCAACTGAAATTAATGTTTTTCTTGATAGGCATATTGAAGAAAAGAAGATGCTAAGAAAGAAACTTATTATTAATGAAAATGTATTGGTTTCATGTAAACTAGGATCAGATTTTATAAATGATAGGACTTTTAACTTGATAATGTTATAGCCTAAACTGCCATGCAGAATTTGGTTTTCCTTTTTTCTTTTGATGTCTGCACTTTGTGAAGTTATCAATTAATCCTTTATAAGCTAATTGAAGTACAGACTTGTGATAGAACAACAATTAGAATTAAAGGAGTTAATAAAACTATAGGACTACTCCTTATGACTCAAAGTTTATGATCTACACATTGAGTAATTTAGACTAAAGTCATCTGAAAAATAAATCAGAAGCCATTTAATTTTATTATTTATTTATTATTATTATTTGAGACAGAATCTTGCTTTGTCACCCAGGCAGGAGTGCAGTGGTGTGATCACAGCTGACTGCAACCTCCACTTCCCAGGCTCAAGTGATTGTCATGCCTCAACCTCCTGAGTAGCTAGCATTACAGGCGTGCACCACCACACGTGGCTAATTTTTGTATTTTTAGTAGAGATGGGGTTTTACCATATTGGCCAGACTGGTCTCAGACTCCTGGCCTCAAGTGATCTACCTGCCTTGGCCTCCCAAAGTACTGGGATTACAGGCATGAGCCACTGTGCCCGGCCCAAATTAGGAGCCATTTGAGAGTTCAGTAAACTCTGTTGATTGTTCGTATTTCACTCCATGCTGAGAAGACTGTGACCTATTAATTTCAGAGTAATTCTTGCTAGTACTACACCATAGGATTGAGCCAACCATTATATTGAAAGTGGGGCTCTGTACACATGGATTGAATGAATTCAAGACTGCCAACTATTGTCCGTTAGTAGCTGAATTGCAGAGATCTTGGCACAGAGTATTTAAAAATATGCTTTGGCTAGTCCCAAAAGAATTACTTTACTTTTAGAGTACTTTGAAAACACACCATAAATGTGTGTTTGGCACAGGTTTATCTACTATATTCATTTGTATGTTTTCATGGAAACTATCAGTCCACCAAAGCTTTTACACAGAAATATAATATCTTTGAATGAAAGTGATTGGAAAAGAATCAATTTCCTCTGTATATTGGGGCTATAATAATAAAATGCATTAAGGGGTCAGGGGTTGGACAAACTTGTAGAATGAATTGTTCATTGTTTATCATCTATACTTCACATGTAAGAGTTATCAATACCAATTCAATCAATAGCAAGGAAGGAATGCTTGTTTCACTTAATGTTGAATACACACATGCACACACACACACACATACACACACGTGCACACACAGTATACATAGAATAGTCTTCCCTGGGATGGTAGAGTAGTGTTATTTCAAGAAAGCTGAACTTGGAATCTGGGAAACTTGGTCTAGCCCAGTTTTTCTATAAACTCATTGTGTAACCATAGACAAGGCACAATCACTGTGAGTCTCAGTCTCCTTTTTGTAAATCAAAGGAGTTTGACTCTTTCTAAGATATTTTACTCTGTAGTTTTTGATCTGCAGGGCATCCCCTGCAGATAAGAGGAAAGTGGGAAGGGGGCAAATACAATGAATAATGAGATGACTTCCCGGATTTTGCTCCTTCCCAATGTCTGTGAATTCACCATGTCTGTGAATCTATTTTTATTAGTACAAGAAGTTCTTGCTGCTTAAGCTCAGCATTTCCATAATCAGGTCAGGAACCAAAAAGCATGGCACAAACCAGCTAAATTCTAGAGTCATAATGACTCAGTAGCTTACAAGGCCAAATCAGAGTTTCTGTGGGAATAGCTAGCTTCATAAACATTCTTGGCATGATTGGCTTCAGGGACCATGCTTTGAATAAGCAACCTATTGACACCAAGCAAGGTCTAGGGACGGAGATTCTGACTCAATCCAAGGGCTTCAACCTCTTCTCAGTCTCTATGACACAAGGCCTCTGGCTTGGGCTAGCGTTGCGACTGCCACTTACTCTTTCTTGCTCTCAGTTCCATGTTTACAAGATGAGATGCTGTCTAAAGTCATTTACTGTTCTGTTATTATTTGGGCTCTTTAGAAGATGTAAAATAGTTGGACTCTACAATAAAACAAAATAATCAACTCCTATTCTCTACATGTATACTCTGCAAAATTAACTATATACATTCGTTTTTATTGTGACATACAGCAAGCTGACAATGTTCTTTTCCTTGTGTGAAATTAATAAGCCTGACATCTTTGGATTCCTCCTATTCTTTTACATCATGTTCACTGGACATAGGCAACTCATTTGTGTATCTGTATGAGTCTGTTCTCACACTGAAATAAAGAAATACCTGAGATTGGGTAGTTTGTAAATAAAAGTGGTTTGATTGTCTCACAGTTCTGCAGGCTGTACAGGAAGCATAGTGGCTTCTGCTCAGCTTCCAGAAAGGCCTCAGGAAACTTACAATAATGGCAGAAGGCGAAAGGGAAGCCAGCACTTCACATACCAGAGCAGGAGGAAGAGAGAGGGTGAAAGTGCCACACACCTTAAACAACCAGATCTCATAAGAACTCACTATTTTGATGACAGCACCAAGGGGGATGATGTTAAACCATTCAGGAGAAACTGTCCCCAAGATCCAACCACCAACCAGGCCCCACCTTCAACATTAGGGATGACAATTTGGTGTGAGATTTGGTGGGGATGCAGATCCATGTCAGCATCACTTGCTTCTCAGCTTTAATAGGCCTCCCTTAAACCCCCCAAAATCTATTCTTAAGTATTCTTTGAATTCTTCTCGTTGCATCAAAGAATTCTTCTTTTTAAGAAAAGACACAAAGTTCTCTGTAGCATATAGCAATGACAGTCAACACTGGGTATTGCCAGAGAAAGGTAATGTGTATTAGTTTGCTGGTGCTGCAGTGACCAAATTGGGTGGCTTACACAACAGAAATGTGTTGTCTCAATGTTCTGGAGGATAGAAGTTTGAGACCAAGGTGTCAGCAGGGTCAGTTCCTTCTGAGGGCTGTGAGGGAGAATTTGTTTCATGCCTCTTTCCTAGCATTTGTTGGTTTGTTAACAATCTGGTGTTGCTTGATTTGTAGAAGTATCACTTCAGTCTCTGATGTCATCTTTACATGGTGTCCTCCACATTTGCATATCTGTGTCCTACTTTCCTCTTTTTATAAGGAAACCAGTCATACTGGATAATGGGCTACCCTAGTCCTATATGACTGCATCTTACCTTAACTAATTAATATCCACAACAATTCTGCTTCCAAATATGGTCACATTTTAGGGGAATGCAATTCAACCCATTGCATATAGCTTCCAATATTCTTAGTGTGGGGAGAATCCTATTAATGAAATTGGTTTCAGAGCTCAGTTGATCCAAGTTTCAGAGCTCAGTTGCATTAATAATACATTTCTATGGAAGACTCTTGACTAAATTATGCAGCACTAGTGAGTTTGCTGTTATTCTGCTGTCTCTTTCCGGGTCCTTTTGCTGTTGGTGGGTCTGCTACCCTTAATTCTTTTGTGTACACGCACTTCAGAACAGATATGTAATTTATAATTGAACTTCTGCCACAGCCTTCATCGATTTAGGGAACATCTCTGATCTCTCTTGCTAATCATGACAGAATTTTAGAGTCTATTTAACTTCTTAGCTGGTAGCTCTATTTGACATGCTTACAGAATTACGAGATGTTAAATTTTAAAAATTATCTCTCTATATTTCACTTCAAGTCATCCTCTTTACTTTCATCATCAGCAAGGTTACCATTTTAGCTAGCTCCTCATTTCTATGACTAGTTCTTTTATTCTGGTCTCAGAAAACCTTGGCCTTCTTAAGTCTTCTCTCCCTTCATCTCCAGCATCCAACTTATCGAAAGTCACTATAATTTTTCTCTTTGACTTGTCTCCAATTTCCACCATACCTAGGAGAAATTGCAAGCATCTGTTTTAAGCACTTTATTTGGGGAAAATATTCCCATCTTTGTCTGTTCACAGAAATATCTAGAACCTATTATTTGTGAGGGACAAAGGGTGGGGCATACGATTTATCAAACACAAGTTTCTTTGCTAGGCACTCTACATAGACTATCTTATTTTAATGACATAATAATCCCATGATAGGTTTTTGCCTAAATTTATGAACAAGATAGAGAAAATCTAAAGAAGTTATTTGTGACCATAAACTAATAGCCAAGGAGAAAAGATCTCTGGAGAGTTTTACATTTCAGGAAGAACTGCTGGACTTTAATAACATTTGAATGATAATAATAATGTTGATAATGTATTTATTAACCACTTACTTTCTGTTAGGCTCTGGCCCACAAATGCTTTGACTACTTTATGCCATTTTATCCTCACAACAACCTTTGGAGAAAGGTGAAAACTTGTTTTAGAACATGAGAAAACTGAGGCTAAGGGAGGTAAAATAACTTGACCAAAGTTTCATAGCTGGGAGTTAGTAAAACCTATGTTGGAACTCAATCAGCTTGAGTTCAGACCCTTTACTTTTAATGACAACACTATTTGAAAATGTGAAATATCACACGTTATTTTCTACTTAGTCATCTTTTGCAAAACCACTCCCAGCTCTCTTCATTAAAATTGCCATACTTAAACACTACACGTCTCCCCATAATCTCTAGCTGAGTGTTGGGCACAAAGTTTATACTCAATGCATACTTTCAGTAATTTCCTCCATAATTGAAAGCTGTTTCTTTATAACTAGCCATATGAATGTGATTTTAAACACACTAAATACAATTGGAAAAGTCATTACTAGATTATGGGTTGAGAAAAATATTGGACACAGAGTTGACACTAATGTTTTAGTCCTGTTTTGTCACTAACACCTGTGATACTCAGTTTTTTCATCTGTAAATTGGAAATCTTTGTTTTAGAATGTTTTGGTCTAAAATGATTTTTAAATGTGTACCCCGCATTTTGTAGTTCTGATCATGCTTTAATTATGTTGGAAAATATGTCCATATTTGGTTAATAGCAAAGAACATTTAGAATGTCGATTTTAGTATAGTGGTTTTATTCCCTGGTATTTAGGAATGCAAATAATGTGTACCCAGGATTCAGTGTGTGTGTGTGTGTGTTTGTGTGTGTGGTTAGTATCAGTGGTCAGATTTAATCTAATCTGTGTATTCACCCAGAAATACACATGTGCTCGGTGTCCAGCCATATTAACCACGAAATTGGTAGCACATGTTATCTTCTCTGATGTTTCATATCATTCTCTTCACATTTTAATTCCAACCTTTAAAAAGAGATTATTTCATATTTCACATGCATTAAAATTAGCAGCAGGTGAACTATAGTACATTAATTAAAAATTGGAGATCCAAACAGGCAGACCTTCATATAATTTGCCCATAGATGTACAGCAAATATTGCATTTAAAGCCATATAGTCTGATTCCTAAACCAACTCACTAACCATTCTCTGAAAGATAAATTTGAAGAACTTTCCACTTAGCAAATTTTTAAATAGAAAAAATTCTTTATGAAAATTGCCATACTTCAACAACAAGTGGTATATGAGTCCTGAAAAGCCAATTTGTAAAAAAAAAAAAAATGTTTCAGTGAGTTACTCCTCTACCCTTAGCTTTTATCAACATTCACTTAATTTTCAGATTTGTTCTTGGCCTCCACAGAGCACTTCCTTTGGATATAACCTAATCTCCTGATTTAGAATGTTCTCAGCTCCATTGCTTCCACAGCTTCTTCAGGTATAAAAACTTTTACATATTATTTTTTCTATATCCAAATTTTTAATGTCCCCAGAGAATGAGCCTTAATTTCAAGACACACAAAAGAGGCATTTAAAAAGTTCTTTCTGGCTTTTCCCAATTCTTAGCTGCTTCTAATGTAGGGTATGGTGAGGAGAGAAACATTCTTATTTCAATGAGTTCTATAGAAATTACATTGCTAAAACAGTCAATGAATGTCTTTTCTTAGGACTAGATGGAAACTAAAAGCAGCTTGAGTATATGCCTTCATACTTGGATAGGTAGACAGTGCTACAATCCTATTCTTTGCAAAAATATTCAGATTATTGATGCAAAATAACGGATTCTAAGTTAAAAATGGCAGGTTGACAATACTCATGTATTGTCTTCCTATACACTCCTTATATTCAACTGAAAGAATAGAAAATCTATGAAAAGATGTCTCATTTTTTTACTTCTATAAATTTGAAGTTATTCCGGATTATCTTTTGTAAATTGTTGACAGCCTTCATCCATTCTTCTATTGTTTATATTTCTCTTATTTATGATTTTATATATAAATTATATTTTACATATGAATTCTTTGCTGGTTTTAGCCATTATAAATATTTTATCCCAACCTATGGTTTTGGTATTTATTTATGATGTCTTCTGTCAAATAAATGAATTCAACTTAGCAGTCAAATGTATCCATAATTTCCTTCATGTTTTTGTCCCGTGTGTCTTAAGTAATCCTTTACTACTAGATGCACAAACATATTTTTCCATATTTTCTTTAAACAATTTAAAATTTGGCTTTCACATTTAGGTTTTAAATTTGGGTTTCACATTTAGTTCTATCCATTTATCTATCATTTATTTTCTTTTGATTTTAAATTTTTTTATTTCAATAGGTTTTTGGGGATCACGTGGTGTTTGGTTACATGAACAATTTCTTTAGTGGTGATTTTTGAGATTTTGGTACACCCATCACTCGAGGAGTGTACACTGTATCCAATGTAAAGTCTTTTATCCCTCACTACCCCTAACCCTTTCCCCTGAGTCTCCAAAGTCCAGTGTATCGTTCTTATGCCTTTACATCCTCATAGCTTAGTTCCCACCTATGAATGAGAAGATACGATGCTTGGTTTTCCATTCCCGAGTCACTTTACTTAGAATAATAGTCTCCAATTCCATCCAGGTTGCTGCAAATGCCATTATTTTGCTCCTTTTTATGGCTCAGTAGTATTCCATGTTATATATGTATATCACATTTTCTTTATCCACTCATTTATTGATGGGCATTTGGCCTGGTTCCATATTTTTGCAATTGCAAATTGTGCTGCTATGAACATGTGTGTGCAAGTATCTTTTCCGTATAATGACTTCTTTTCCTCTGGGTAGATACACAGTAGTGAGATTGCTGGATCAAACGGTACATCTACTTTTAGTTTATTTTTCTATGTAGTATTAAATGAGGTAGAGAAGTAATCTTGTCTTTTTACTACATGGGTAGCCAAATGTCTCACACTTACATTGGTTACCCTATTCCCTTCCCAACAGTTAGTACTGCCCCAATGTCTTGCAAGAAATGTGTGTACAAAGAGAAGATTCTAGCCTTTGCATTATCATCATTGTTCTTTTTGTCATTTCTTGCATCAAGACCATATGTCTTAATTATAGTAAGTCTTTTAACTTTTATTTTCATTTCAGGGGTATATTTACAGATTTGTTAGCATAGGTAAACTGTGTGTTGCTGGGGCTTGGTGTACAGCTTATTTTATCACCAGATACTTAATAGGTAGGGTTTTCTTTATCTTTATTGCCCTCCTACCCTCCACCCTCAAGTAGAATGCATGGTATTTGGTTTTCTGTTCTTATATTAATTTTGTGTTTTCTTATTCCATGATTCTCAGGAGTATAACTGTTACAAGATCAATTTTTACAGCAATTTCTCTTTCAAACTAGACAATGTACAGGCCCAATACAGAGATTTTTTTTCTTTTTTTAACTACTCAAAATCCATGCTAAAATAAATGTCCTTGTATTCTCCCTATGCCAATAAATGTCCTTGTAGTCTCCCTATCCCTCTCCCTATGTTTTTATTTTCAGTTTTTAACCTTTTGGTTGAGTGCAGGCTCTTGAGGTCCCAACTTTATATTGGCAGTCTCATTCCAACTCCATTCCGAGCCCTACATTCTCTGCTCCTCTTTCAGTGCCTTAAAACCCAAGATTTAGCACATCCCCAAGAGTAGATTCACAGCTCATGTTCTTGTTACCGACTTATCTCTTTATGTTCCCTGTCATTTCTGGTTTCCCGATGACTTTAAAGAATACCTAAGAGGCACCTTTATGTTCTTCGCTCCCCGTATTCTTGGAAAACAGAAGTCTACCTCTACCTCAATCACTTGGAATTTTTTTTTGTGTATATTCTGAGGAGGTGACCATTTCTGCCTCTTGTGTATTTATAGCCAGTCTTAATTCTATGCTATTTTATATTTTTCCAACACAAATTCCCTTTACTTAAAATTCACCATTGAGCTCTTCTTTCCAGTTTGATTGCTTTTAAAACTTAACTTATTATTTTAATCTAAGAGAAATTATGAATTACATTGGGTAAATGTACAAGAAAACTCCTTTCTCACTTACGGGACTAGTGGATTCTGTATTTTCCCACTGTAAATCGTAGTGATTTATGCTTATACATATCAAATACTCATGACCTAGAGACAATTTATTCCCTGAACCACATTGGCACTTCTGTTTACATCAGTTGTGTTATAGACTTATAGTCTGTTTTATTGTTGTTTTATACCACTATTTAAACTATTTATTTTAATATTTTGTTATTAAAATTTTTAATTCATTAAAATATGATATAAATAAAATCTGTATAAAATAATTTCTACCAAAACTAAGTTCAGTTTTCTGATAAGGCATCATAAATTTGTGTTTATAAATTTACTTTTTCATTTTAACTTTGGTGTAGTTAAGAAAATTATAAAGGATTGGGAAAATAACCTCGAAATCTTAAGAATTATGCACTAATACTATTTACAAATGTTTTAAAATTTTTACTTTAAAGAAGTGAAAGTTGTAAATTATAGATGTCACATTAGGAATGATGGTCTTTATGCAGCTCAGACTACCCATAGGACACTCTAACCAAAAGACATCTAGGGCTGGGCACAATGACTTGTACCTGTAATCCCAGCCCTTTGGGTGGCTGAGGTGGAAGGATCACTTGAAGTCAGGAGTTCGAGACCAGCCTGGGTCACAAAGTGAGACCTCATCTCTAGAATTTTTTTTTTTAATTAGCCAGACGTGGTGATGTGTATATGTAGTCCCAGCTACTCAGGAAGCTGATGCAGGAGGATCTCTTGAGCCCAGGAATTTGAGGCTGCAGGGAGCCATGATCATACCACTGTACTCCAGCCTAGCCAGGGCAACAAAGCGAGACCCAATCTCAAAAAAAGCAAAAAAGATATTTACATGTTTAAGTTAAAATACATTATTTTTAAACAATGTATTTTAAATATATATTTTAACATTCTCATATTAAATGACTTCTATTTAAATCATTGATTCTCATAATCTCTACCTTATTTGATTTTATTATTAATACTATCTGATTTTTTTACTGACTTGTGTTACTAAAATGCTTCTATTATTTGAAAATCTGTCCAAATAAATAGATAGAAAGCAATAAATCCAACTGCTCAAAGTAAAATAAAATATTAAAAAGTAGTCAGAGGTCTCTGGCTACCAGCCCTCCCCACCTTCCTTGGGACAGAGTCTTGCTTGTGGTCACCATGTTTATATCACAAGGCCTACAACCCTTGTGAAAGCTGATTGGATCAGAAAAGGGGGTAAGGGACATGACCCAAAACATAGGCAATGCCTATAAAGGTCTTCAGGGTCCCAGCAGGCCTGTCCGAGTGACTAGCACACTCAAACCGATACTCAGAAGAAAGTGAGTCAAAAGTAAAACAGATCAGAAAAATTAAATTAAGAAGTTAACATAATAAGCAGCTCTAATCGATGAAGAATATGAGACAGGAATGGAGTGTATAGACAGTTGATTTAATAAAAAGAAACACCTAGAGAAAGAATCCACGGAGTTAAGGCTGGAGTCCTAAGCATGGAAAATAAGCCTTCACCATGGCTTCTCAGAGAAGATTCCTCTGACTTCTCGAGACTTTTGTCAATCCTGAGCTATAATAACACAAGTCCCTGTTCTCTTTAAGGCCTTAGGAGCCTGTGTTTGGTCCTTTCTTATTTCTCTTGTATTCCAACTATAAACTCCACTTTTCAGAGGAAACTTGAGCATATTGCGCTCTCTGCATGCTGAAAGAGCCTAATGAATGTGTGTGGAAAGGAAATTAATTTACAATTCTATTGTTTATAACAGCTAAAATTCTTGAGGTAGGGACCATATGTCTACCACATTTTGGCACATGAATGTGGCAACAGAATGAAAACAGCTTTAGTAAGTTTATCTGCACAAATTTGCTTAACTTAGAGCCATATCTAAGCAGAGAGGTGTTCCAAAGTTCCAAGATCGATATAACCAATCTCATGTCTTTTAATGAGTACTGTGTGAACCAAGGGCAGTAAAACATTGGATGGAGAGTCAGGAAACCTTGATTGTAATCAGAATTCAACCATGACAAGAAATTGATGACTTTGGGGAAATCATCCCAAATCCCTCAGCCTCAGTTTCTTTCTCTGTGGGGTTCATGTGCTCTGACTTCAGGTTGTCATAAAACTGAAATTAGAGATACATGTGAAAGTACTTTGTTCTGTATGTATTTGGTATGCCATACAAATACGGGCGAGAAAACTTTAGAACCTCAGAGTTAGAAGGAACTTTGCAGCACCTCATACCCAATCCTCACCTGATAATTTTTTATGGGTAACAGGAAATGTAATTTGCAGGTTTCAGGATGATTTTTCAATGCTTTTAATCTTGTGTAATTTTACTTGTCTTCTGAATTCCATACCTGTTTGATTTAAATGTGAATAATTTTAAGCATATCTTGTTCAATGAATTTCCTAATATTCCTTAAAAAATTTGAAACAAAGACTAGATTAATTTTTTTTTCTCAAGTTAACTACCAACTACAGAAAAAAAGAGAAAGTATTCACCTCAAAACTCCATAAATACAAAGTTATTGACAGAAAAATAGGAATCAATTGAGACTACTAGCAGACATTTTTATGTCAAATTAGACTTGGGCTGGGAAGCTGGTACAGTCTTGCCACCATTCCTCTCTTCCTCCTTCCCTCTTCCGTGGTTCCCAGGGCTTCCCCAGTTTTATGCTCTGTGGCAGCAACACACCATAAGTCTGACCAATTCTCTTCCTCCTCTTTTCAAACTGTGTGTGTTTTCTAGGCTCTGCCTAAAGTAACCAGAGTAAATCAAGAATAAAATGTGTGTTAAGAGTAGAATACATTTCTCACCTTGAATAACATTTGCATTTTAAAAGCTGCCTCCAATAAGAGTAAGCACCTTGATTTGAAGGAATTTTCAGTTAGTCGTGTGAGGTCTTTCCAGAACACCTCGTGTTATTACACGTGAGGCTCATAGGTAGGCAAAAAAGCAAGCTGGCTGTCCACACAAAAGATGTAGCTGTGTGCGTGTGTGTGTGTGTCTGTGTGAGTGTGTGGGACTGTCTTCAGGCGAAAAACACACCAGAAATTGGCTTTCTGTCTCATCTTTATGATAACCCATGAATAGAATTGTAGAATTGCTTTCCATAGTGATTAAATCTGTCCTTTTTGGAGTACATGACTGGCCAGCAGGTGTCAGAGAATAAGTTTTCTAATCACTGACACAACCTTTATTGATGCAACCAGCAATTAGCGGGTTGAAGAAATACTGTTTATGCATGATTCAAATGCATGCTCATATCGCCTTAGGCCCAGATGTTCATATTCCTAGATATAATCTTGACACCAGGGCCCAAATCAACATTATGCTGGAAGACTGATTTCCTCAAATTCAGCCTTTATTATTTCTTCTCTACTGTGAAAATATGCATCTCCCCCTTCTCCCATCTCCAATGTTCTCCAGATAAAGTGAATAGTTTAAAAACAGTCAAACAGAATGTGAATGTATTTGAAGGAGGGCAACTTTAAGCCTTAGCAAGACCCAGGAGGTCTAAGAATTTCAGTCATACAAAGTCATATCAACAGCTGAACCATGGTAGTAACACAGAGAAATAATTTCAGAAGAACTCCATTGAAAAAGATACAGACAATACTTATAAATTAGCGATAAGAACGATTAATAGGATGATGACTAGGTCAGATGAATAAGGGTCATAGAATTACGGATTTTTTTTGTGTGCCAGAAAATGAGTCCGAGGGTTGATTTACTAATTGACTATTAATCATTCATTGGCAGAATTTCATTTGGAGTTCTCAGACAATGCTTACAAAGAGTCTCTTCAGCATCAGTAAGGATTTTAGGGAAAGCAGGGGCCATTCAAATAGAGTTATACATATACTCTGTTTCAAGAATGTGGCTATTATTTGAAGTGTCTCCTCCACAATTCAGGTGTTGCCAGCGTGATATTATTGAAGGTGGGACCTCTAAGAGGTGTTTAGGCCATGAAAGCTACCCCTTAGTGAATGGCATTAAGGCTGTCATAAAAAAGGCTTCCTGCAGCATTTGGGTCTTTGCCCTTGCCTTCCACCATGTGAGGACACAGTGTTCCTCTGCTCTGGAGGATGTAACCCTCATTGGACACCAAATGCTGGCGACTTGATCTTGGGCTTCCCAGACTTTAGAACTGTGAGAAATCCATTTCACCTCTTTATAAGTTACCAGTGTGTAGCATTATGGCAGCACAAAACAGACTAAGACAGAAAGAAAAAGCTATTTTGAACAACATTCTTGTCTGTTATCTTTCACTGTGAAGGTATTAGCAAGTAGACTTGTATGAATGATTAGAAAGTTAGTTAAATTTAAAGAAGACATTCTTTATTCTGAGGGCAATTGATTATACACTAGAGGAGGTTCCTTTTATACTTTTGTTTATATCTATGATTTTACCTTCCTATTGAAAGAGTGTTGGTTGAACAATTTAGATAATGAAATGGTGAGTGATTACAATCTTGTATGCAAACTAATGGCATCTATATAATAAAATTGTAATTATATATTTGAAATCAATAATGAATAATTTCTAGCAGACTACTTTTGTCCCAGCATAAATGAAGCCTTCTTTCCAGCAGTGCTTCTAATTTAGATTGCCTAACACGTTGAATGACAAATCTGAGCATCTATTTAGCCATTAAGATTTAATATCGGGGGGCGGAGCAAGATGGCCGAATAGGAACAGCTCCAGTCTCCAACTCCCAGCGCGAGCGACACAGAAGACCGGTGATTTCTGCATTTTCAACTGAGGTACTGGGGTCATCTCACTAGGGAGTGCCGGACAATCGGTGCTGGTCAGCTGCTGCAGCCTGAAGCAGGGCAAGGCATGGCCTCACCTGGAAGTGCAAGGGGGAAGGGAATCCGTTTTCCTAGCCAGGGGAACTGAGACACACAACACCTGGAAAATCGGGTAACTCCCACCCCAATATGGCGCTTTAAGCAAACAGGCACACCAGGAGAATATATCCCTAACCTGGCCGGGAGGGTCCCACGCCCACGAAGCCTCCCTCACTGCTAACACAGCAGTCTGCCGCGATCTATCTGCAAGGCAGC
>NW_016816004.1:641489-688343 GCF_001698545.2 Rhinopithecus bieti
ATAATTAAAAAAAATAAAAAAATAAAAAAATAAAGATTTAATATCAAAGGGCACTTTTTTTGAGAAGTATTAAGAACCAGGAAGCATTGTAATATTTTATTGCAAAATTAAATTTAGGATCATATTCACAATTAGGTAGGCTGCATGGTAGTCTGTAATGCTAGCTGTTTATTCCAGTTCTTGATTTTGCCTATCTAGTGTTTAGAAGTCCTCTTCTCACATAGTCACTTTAGATTATGTTATACACTTTCCAAACAAAATCACAAAAAAATTGTTGAAAACATTTTGAACTTTTTGTCTCATCACAAAAGTAACATATGTTTTAGATTTTAAAAACTATAGATAAACAAGGAAAAGGGGAAAAGCCACCCAAAATGTGACTACCTTGAGATTAATATGGTTAATAATTTTGTTTGAATCCTTTTTTTAGAGAAGTGGTGCATGTTTTTGTATCTATATTTTTTAAATGCTGTTTTCCCCCACAAAACAACTTATTATAAACATTTTTTCATGCTATTTGATATGCTTTTCCTGTGTCCTACCCAAATCTCATCTTGTATTTCTCATAATCCCCACATGTCATGGGAGGGACCAGGTGGAGATGATTGAATTATGGGGGCGGTTTCCCCAGTCCTGTTCTTATGATAGTGAGGTAGTTCTCATGAGCTCTGATGGTTTTATAAGAGGCTGTTTTCCCTGCTTCACTCTATACTTCTCCTCGCTGCTGCCATGTGAAGAAGCGCATGTTTGCTTCCCCTTCTGCCATGATTGTAAGTTTCTTGAGGCCTCCCCAGCCATGCTGCACTGTGAGTCAAATAAACCTCTTTCTTTTATAAATTGCCCAGGTTCAGGTATGTTTTTATTAGCAGCATGAGAACAGACTAATACAGTAAATTGGTATTGGGTAGTGGGGTGCTGCTATAAACACACCCAAAAATGTGGAAGCCACTTTGGAACTGGGCAATAGACAGAGTCTGGAACAGTTTGGAGGGCTCAGAAGAAGACAGGAAAATGTGGGAAAGTTTGGATCTTCCTAAAGACTTGTTTAATGGCTTTGACCAAAATGCTGATAGTAATATGGACAATAAAGTCCAGGCTGAAGTGGTCTCAGATGGAGATAAGGAACTCGTTGGGAGATGGAGTAAAGGTCACCCTTGCTATGCAAAGAAACTGTTGGCATTTTCCTCCTGCCCTAGAGATCTGTGGAAATTAAAACTTGGGAGAGATGATTTAAGAGTATCTGGCAGAAGAAATTTTTAAGTGGCAAAGCATTCAAGAGGCAGCAGAGCACAAATGTTTAAAAAATTTGCAACTTGACAATGTGATAGAAAAGAAAACCCTATTTTCTGTGCAGAAATTCAAGCCTGCTGCAGAAATTTGCATAAATAATGAGGAGCCAAATGTTACTCACCAAGACAATGGGGAAAATGTCTCCAGGGCATGTCAGAAACCTTCACAGCAGCCCCTCACATCACAGGCCTGGAGACCTAGGAAGAAAAAACGGTTTCCTGGGTTAGGTCCAGGGCTCCCTTGGGACTTTGTGTTCTACATCCCAGCCACTCCAAGCCATGGCTAAAAGGGACTAAGGTACAGCACAGGCCATGACTTCAGAGTGCAAACCTCAAGCCTTGGCAGCTTCCACGTGGTGTTGAGTTTGCTGGTGCACAGAAGTCAAGAATCGAGGTTTGGGAACTTCCACCTAGATTTCAGAGGATATATAGAAATGCCTGGATGTTCATGCAGAAGTTTGCTGCAGGGGCAGAGCTCTTATGGAGAACATCTGCTAGGGCAGGCAGAGGGAAATGTGGGGTTGGGTCCCTCACACAGAATCCCTACTGGGGCACTGCCTAGTGGAGCTGTGAGGAGAGGGCCACTGTCCTCCACACCCCAGAATGGTAGATACATTGACAGCTTGCACTGAGCGCCCGGAAAAGTCACAGACACTTAATGTCAGCCTGTGAAAGCAGCCTGGAGGGGGATTGTATCCTGTAAAGCCACAGGGGCAGAGCTGCCCATGGCCCTGGGAGCCCACCACTTGCATAATTGTGACCTTGATGTGAGACATGAGTCAAATGAGATCATTTTGTAAATTTAAGATTTAACAACTGTCCTATTGATTTCAGACTTGCATGTGGCCTGTAGTCCCATTTGTTTCCACCAATTTCTCCCACTGGAATAACTATATTTATGTAGTGCCTGTACCCCATTTATCTAGGAAATAACTAACTTGCTTTTGATTTTACAGGCTCACAGATGGAAGAAACTTGCCTTGTTTCAGATGAGACTTTGGACTTGGACTTTTCAGTTAATGCTGGAACAAGCTAAGACTTTGAGGGACTGATGGAAGGGCATAATTTGCTTTGAAATGTGAGAACATAAGATTTGGAGGGACCAGGGGTGAAATAATATAGCTTGACTGTGTCCTCACCCAAATCTCATATTGAATTGTAGTTCCCATAATCCCCACATGTCATGGGAAGGACCAGGTGGAGATAATTGAATCATGGGGTGTTTTCCCCATCCTGTTCTCATGATATTGAGTTAGTTCTCATGAGATCTGATGGTTTTATAAGGGTCTTTTCCCCAACTTTGCTCTGCACTTCTCCTTGCTGCCACCATGTGAAGAAGAATGGTTGTGTTTGCTTCCCCTTCTGCTATGACTGTAAGTTTCTTGAGGCCTCCCCAGCCATCCTGAATTGTGAGTCAATTAAACTTCTTTCTCTTATAAATTACCCCGTCTCAGATGTCTTTAGTGGCATGAGAATGGACTAATACATACTACACAGACACTGATTTCAAAATATGCATGCTTTGAAGATCAATGCTTATGGGAAGAATATTTTCATAGCAGCCCTGCTTGGGATTCAGAATGAGTGGTGAATATTAGAAAGCAAGTGTTTGGAACCTTTCAAGGGAATTTTCATTCAGAGTTTTTTTGCTATAGGATGGTTTAAATTATTTAGCTCAATGTTGGTGAATTAGTTGCAGGAGACATTTCCACCTAGATTAGAGGTTGCTTTATTTGGTATAAAATATATTATAATAACCTGGGAATCCAGAGGCTTGAGATTTCATCATGGCTCTGCCTCACTGACTCTGTGAGTAACACTAGACAAAGATATTACCCTAGGTGTTTTTCTTATAATATGAGCTCATCTAAATTGCCAGGCTATAGTTCTTAATACCATGAATAAAATAATTGTTTTTAGGTATGGATCATTCTATTGTATTTAGTTAACAAATCAAGTCAGATTATTGTCATTTTTGAAAGGAGAGCTGTGACATAATAGAGACTTATGGCTTTACACCTATTTTCAAAGGCTATTCAGTCAATCTGTTCCTTGACCTTAGAAAAAATATTTCAGAATGTAATAGTCACTTAATACATCTTTCTTGTGTAATCCAAAATTATACAGAACTGGGTCAAATGCCAATGTAGTAATACAAAACATAAGTCTTTACAAAAAATCTAATTAAACATAAATTATTTTAAGAAAATATACTATGATAAAATATCAATCATGATAGTTTATGCTTATTTCTTAAAGTGCACATAAATCTTTTTTTGTTGTTGTTATTGTTGATTGGCTGATCAGAAACCAGAATCTCATCTCCCTCACTGACAAACCCTCTAGGTCATAGTAGACTTCAATTGGTATAATAAAAATTTATCACAGAGGTAAAATTTAGATAGCTTTGAAGGTGAAGTAAATGAGAAGTTACCAGGGGAGAATTTGCTTTAGGATAGTCTTAATATTAAATTGTGAGAACCCTTGAGGTATCTTCAAGATACACTGATTAAGTGCACCTTCTTCAACAGAAAAACATGGAACCCCACAAATATGGAGGTGAAATGCTCATCTTTTCTAGAGAAGGAGATTTATTTATAACTTCATTGCTTATGGAAAATTATTCCAAATAAAATTAAATACCTTCTAATTTCGTTTAAACCCATTTTGTCATGTTCTGTGCACATCAGAGTTTGTAAACAGATGGCCAGTACGCACTGAATAAAGTATCTTTGTGCATTTAAAAATTGGCATTCAATGACTTTTGGGTCTTTTCTTCATCAAATTGTATAGTTCCAGCTTTGTTAACCTCTGAATGTCAACTGTAGTTTCCAGTCTTTTAGTCATCTTCTGGATCATCTTTAAGCTGTTCATGTTCTTTCATTAGTCAGCTGTACTTCAATAAGCCCTCCGACAACTACCAAGAAACATGTCAGAATTTGTTCAGCTGTCAGAGCATTTTATATCTCTTAATCTATATTTCTTGCACATTTTGGGCACAAGGATAAAATGAATGCAGCTTTCAGAGGTACATCTATGCTTTTTTCTTAATTTTAAGTTTTGTATGATAACAGTTTTGATGGCTTTGCCAATGAGCCAGATATTTTTTTATCTAAGATAATGAAATTTAACTAGAGGCAGGAATGAAATTACACTGAAGTCCAGAGATTCTAGGTAGCCATGGTTTTCCACTGAGCTGAGTGTTTTCTTCTTTGAGAACCTTAACTTTATTAATTACTATATGGATTAAAACTTACAAAAATATATCACACTTTCTTTCTTACATAGTTCATGTGGAATATGTTTTGGCATTTTTGTTTGACAACATAATTTAATTCAATATATTTATCGAGCACCTACAAAATTAAGAAATATGCTAGAAGATATGGAGAAAAGGTGAATCAGAAATTAAGGGCTTGCAATCTAAGAGAGAGAAATAAGAACAAAATGACCCTAATACACACTAGTAAGTGGTAAATACCATAAGAGATTGAAGATACATGTTAAAGGAATCTTGGAGGAAACAGAATTTCATGGAAGCAGCATCTTTAAGTTGCTCATTAAGGTAGTAGAAATGCTTTCCCCGCAAAAGCACTCTAAGATAGTGGGAAATTGGTATGTGTAAGCTTTGACCAGAGTAGGCAAGTGATATAAAATATATCTAGAACATTTATTGCGTTTCACAGATGGGAGAAAATATTGTCATTTTTTTGAGAGTATGAATAGATAAACAGGGCTGAATTTCAATAACACTGATTTGATATTAATGAATAAAGAGTTACCTGAGTCTGCATAATTTATGAAGCAAGAAGGTTTAATTGATTCACAGTTTGAAAGGATTAAAAGGAAACATGCCTGGGAGGCCTCAGGAAACTTACAATCATGGTGGAAGGCAATGGGGAAACAAGCACATCTTTCCATGGTGGAGCAGGAGAGAAAAGCAGGGGCGGGGTAGGGGAACTGCTTACACTTTTAAACCATAAGACCTTGGGAGAACTAACTCACTATCATTAGAACAGCATGGAGGAAACTGCCCCCATGATCACCCCCCTCCCAAGACATGTGGGGATTAGAATTAGACATAAGATTGTAAAATTTAAGTGGGGACACAGAGCCAAACCATATCAACATCTGTGTCTAGGCTTATGAAGGGCCTGTAGTTGCTTTTTGTTTTGTTTTTGTTTTTCTATGTTTTGTTGTAAGTGTTGTACTGGTCTCATAAAATGAGTTTGGAAGTGTTCTTTCTTTCACATTTCCAAAAGTGGTTAAATAACGGTGGCTTGTGTTTGAAGGCTTTTGGAGGAAAGTAGATTTTTATCATTTCTAAATTAATTTTGTTAGCAGTTTTCATCAGTTTAGTAACTTTTAGTGTGTTTTCAAGGAATTTGTCTATTTCATCTACATCATCAGGTTTGTAGGCATGTTATTCATAATAGTCTCTTACTACCTTTCTAAATACTGTAGGGGTTATAGTCACATTTCCTACTTTATTCTTGGTATTGATACTTTGTATTTTCTCCCTTTTTTTGTTGGTCAGTCTAATGATTTATTAATTTTAATAATCTTTTTAAGAACCAATCTAACTTTGTATATGTTCTTTATTCCCATATAAATAATTTTTAGTCTCTATTTCTGATATCATTTGACTCAATTTCCCCACCCAAATCTCATATTGAATTGTAATTCTCAATGTTGAGGGAGGGACCTGGTGAGAGGTAATCGGATAATGTGTACAGATTTCCTCCTCACTATTCTTGTAACAGTGAGTGAGTTCTCATGAGATTTGGTTGTTTGAAAGTGTGTAGCACCTTCCCCTTTATTCTCTCTCTTCTCTCCTGCCATGTGAAGAAGGTGCTTGCTTCCCTTTCACCCTTCTGCCATGATTGTAAGTTTCCTGAAGACTTCCCATCCATCCTTCCTGTGTAGCCTGCAGAAATGTGAGTCAATTAAACCTCTTTTCTTCATAAATTACTCAGTCTCAGATAGTTCTTTATAGCAGTGTGAGAATGGACTAATACAATTTCCTTTCTTGTACTTACGTTGGGTTTAATCTGTGTAGCTCATTCATTTTAAACTTTTTGTTTTTTAATATAAAAATTCTAAGCTATAAATTTCCCTTGTAGTACTGATGTAGATGATCTTATACATTTGATATGTTATGTTTTTTATCATCTAAATCAAAATATTTTTTAAATGTCTTGATGATTTATTCTTTGACCTTGTATAATTTAGAGGTGAGTTGCTTAATTTCGACATAGTTCAGGAATTCTACACCTTATTATCTTTTATTCTAACACAATTTTGTTGTGTTTTGAGAACATATTCTATGTTAGTTCAATTATTTTATCTTTATTGAGCTTTACTTTCTAGCCTTCTATATGGTCTCCCTTTGAGACTTTTAAAATATGCATTTGAAAATATTGCATTCCACAGCTATATGATGTAGTATTTGTAAATGCCTGTTAGGTCAAATTAGGTGAAATTTTTGTACTAAGCTTCCATGTAATTTCTGATTTTAAAATTTGTTCTAACAATTACTGAGATAATGTTAGCATCTATAAATATGATGGTATATTTCTCTATTTTTGCCTTTAATACTGTCTTTTTCATTAGTTTTATGTACTTTGACTTTCTATTGTTAAGTATATGAACATTTTGTTTAATGTACATGAATATTGTTATAATTTTGATATATTCTTTCATGCCTACAGTAATATTCATTGTTTTGAGGTCTATTTTCTTACAGTAATACAGTCACACAACTTTCTCATGTTTGTATGGCATATGTTTTTCATCCCATTATTTAAATTTCATTCTGCCTTTGTACTTTAAGTTTCTTGCTTATAATAAACTTATTTTTGGCTTTTGTAATTTTTATCAATTTTTTGTTATTTACATTGTAATAATTATTTTATATATTATTTATTGATACATAATTTTACCTATTAATTGGGATACATATATTTTGATACAAACATATGATGTGTAATAACGATCAACTAAGGGCAATTGGGATATCCATCTCCTCAAACATTTATTATTTCTTTGTGTTGCAAACATTCCTAATCCCTTTTGCTACTTTGAAATATATGATAGCACAATAGGGCAACTGTAGCTAATAATATATTATTAATTCTGATTATCTCTGCCTCTTATATTTAATAAAATTATTGTGATGACTGTGTTTATGTCTATCAATATTTTTTAATTGTTCCCTTCTTTTTTGGTTCCTTTGACTCTGATTTTCTGTATTCTTTTGGATTTAGGATATTTATTCTTCTGTTTATCTCCTTTACTCGTTTTTTTATACAAAACTTTTTGTATTACTTTATAATGGTTTTTTGAACTACAGTATGCCTCCTTCACTTCTACAGTCCACTTTGGATTGTTATTACACCACCATACATAAAATATAGAAAGCTGACAAATACATAATTTCATGTATCCTTCTTAATGTATTATTTGCTATCATTAGCTATTGTTTTCAAATGTTACTCTATATCTGTTATAGATCTCACAATTAATTGCTGTTGATTTTGCCTTAATCAATGTTTTTTAAAGAAATCAGTAAAAGTTAGAAAAGCTTTGTAAACCTTCCATTCTTGACCTTTTCAGTATTTGAGTACTCTACAATATTTCCCGTAGATTTAAATTTCCAACTGGTGTCATTTCTTTTCAGTTTAAAGAATTTCCTTTAATGTATTTTATAGTATGGTTGTGTTGGTAGCAAATTTTCTCTGTATCTAAAAATGTCTTTTTTATCTAAAACTGTCTTTATTTTAACTCCATTTTAAAATATTTTTTGTTGAAGAATATAGAATTCGAAATTTCAATTGATTCTAATTGAAAATTGCTGTATTTTCCCTCTTAGTACTGTAAAACTATTATTCCATTGTATTCTGGATCATGCTGTTGCTATTGAGAAGTGAGACATTATACTTATTGTGGTTGCCCTGATATGATACAATATGATTATTTTACTTTGATTGCTTTCAATATTCTCTCTTTTTTCTTGGTTTTTATAGTTTTACTATGTGCCTAAGTTTGGTTTCCTGTTTATTTCTCTGTCTGGAGATTTGTTGAGAATCTTGGATTTGGGGGTTTATATTTATCATACCTTTTAAAGTTTACCATTATTTCTTGAAATAATTTTGTGCTGCTTTCTTTCCTTCCTGTACATTTAGAGCTTTGAAGACACATATTAATCTACTTCATATTGTCCCATAGGTCACTGATGCTCTCTTCAGTTATGTCAGTATTGTTTTCTTCCTCTTTGCCTTATTTTGAATAATATCTGTTAATCTGTCTTCAACTTCATTGATCCTTTCTTATGTGGTGTTTATTCACATTTAGTGTGTTTTTATTTTATGTATTATGCTTTTACGTTCTAGAATTGTTTCTAGTTTATAGTTTCCATTTCTATGTTGAGATTTTCCATTTGCTCATCTAATTTTTGTTTTTCCTGAAAATCCTTGAACATAATTATAATAGCTATTTTAATTTCCTTGAGTGATACTTCTACTGTTTCTATCATCTGTAGCTCACCTTCTGTTGTTATTTTCTTGGTTGTGGACTCCCAGTTGATTGTTTCTTCATGCCCCTTATTATACTAAATTGTGTTTCCTAAAAAGTAAATCTATAGTTCAAAACACTTTAGGCCGGGCACTGTGGCTCACACCTGTAATCCCAGGATTTTGGGAGGATGAGACGGGTGGATCACAAGGTCAGGAGATCGAGACCATCCTGTCTAACAAGGTGAAACCCCATCTCTACTAAAAATATATATATATATGAAAAAATTAGGCGGGTGTAGTGGCAGGCACCTGTAGTCCCAACTACTCGGGAGGCTGAGGCAGGAGAATGACATGAACCCAGGAGGCGGAGCTTGCAGTGAGTCAAAATGGCGCCACTGCACTCCAGCCTGGACAATAGAGTGAGACTCCATCTCAAAAAACAAACAAACAAACAAAAAACCCCACATTAAAAAAAAATTCTGACCGGGCGCGGTGGCTTGCAGTGAGCCGAGATCGCACCACTGTACTCCAGCCAGGAGGACAGAGCGAGACTCCGTCTCAAAAAAAAAAAAAATTCTGTCTTCTACCTTTATAAAAGTGTGAGAATGGACTAATACAGAAAATTGGTACCAGTACCAGGAGAGTGGGGCACTGCTATAAAGATACTTGAAAACGTGGAAGTGACTTTGTACCTGAGTAATGGGCGAAGTTGAAACAGTTTGGAGGGCTCAGAAGAAGACAGGAACATGTGGGAAAGTTTGGAACTTCCTGGAGATTTGTTGAATGGTTTTGACCAAAATGATGATAGTTATATGGACAATGAAATCCATACTGAAGTGGTCTCAGATGGAGATGAGGAACATATAGGGAACAGAAGCAAAAAAAAAAAAAAAAAGAAAAGAAAAGTCTCTCTTCCTATGCTTTAGCAAAAAGACTGGTGGCATTGTGCCCCTGCTCTAAGGACCTGTAGAACTTTTATCTTGGGATAACTTAGGGTTTTGGGAGAAATAAATTTTAAACAGCAAAATGTTCAAGATATGACTTGGCTGCTGCTAACAGCATACAGTCATATGTGTTTGCAAAGAGATGATCTGAAATGGGAACTTACATTTAAAAAGGAAGCAAAGCATAAAAGTTTGGAAAATTTGCAGCCTGACCATGTTGCAGAAGGGAGAGAGAGAAAAAACAAACAAACACAGTTTCTAGGTAGAAATTCAAGTTGGCTGCAGGAATTTGTGTGAGTAAAGAGGAGCCAAATATTAATTGCCATGACAATAGGGAAAACGTCTCCAGGGCATATTAGAGACCTTTGTGACAGCCCCTCCCATCACAGGCCCAGAGGCCTAGGAGGGAAAAATAATTTCATGGGCTGGTCCCAGGGGCCCACTGCTCTGTGCAGTATTGGGACATGGTGTCCTGAGTTCCAGCCACTCCAGCTCCAGTTGTGGCTAAAAGGGACCAAGGTATAGGTTGAGCCATTGCTTTAGAGGGTGCAAGCCCTAAACCTTGGTGGCTTCCATGTAGTGTTGGACCTGCATGGGGACAGAAGACAAGAGTTTTTGCTTGGGAACCTCTGCCTAGATTTCGGAGGATGTATGGAAATGCCTGGATGTCCGAGCAGGTCTGTAGCAGGGTCAGAGCCCTCATGGAGAACACCTACCAAGGCAGTGTGGGGGGAATTGTGAGGTTAAAACCCCCACACAGAGCCCTATTGAGGCACTACCTTGGGAACTGTGAGAAGAGGGTCACAGTCCCCTAGACCCCAGAATCATAGATCCACCAAGAGCTTGTACTGTGATCCTGACAAAGCTGCAGGCACTCAATGAAAACCCAAGAAAGCAGTTTCAGGGACTGCACCCTGCAGAGCCATAGAGTCAGAACTACCCAAGGTCTTGAGAGCCTACCCCTTGTGTCATTGTGGCTTGGGCAGATGTGTGACAAGGAGTCGAAGGAAATCATTTTGGAGCTTTAAGATTTAATGGCTGCCTTGCTGGGTTTCAGACTTGTGTGGGGCCTATAACCCCTTTGTTTTGGCCAATTTCTCCCATCTAGACTGGGAGAATTTACCCAATGTTGGTACTCCCATTGTATCTTGGAAGTAACTAACTTGATTTTGATTTTACAGGCTCATAGGCAGAAGGAACTTACCTTGTCTCAGATGAAGCTTTGGACTTGGACTTTTGAGTTAATGCTGGAATGAGTTAAGAGTTTGAGGGACTGATGGGAAGGCATGATTGGTTACGAAATGTGAGAAGGACATGAAATTTGGGAGGATCCAGGGGCAGAATGATATGGTTTGGCTCTGTGTTCCCACCCACATCTCATCTTGAATTATAATCCCTAGGTGTTAGGGGAGGGACCTGGTGGGAGGTGATTGGATCAGTTTCCCCAATGCTGTTCTCATAATAGTGAGTGAGTTCTCATGAGATCTAATGGTTTAAAAGTGTGTGGTAGTTTCTTCCTTCCTCTCTCTCCTGCTTTGCCATGGTAAATTGTGCTTGCTTCCCCTTCACCTTCCACCATGATTGTAAGTTTCCTAAGGTCTCCCAGTCATGTTTACTGTTAAGTCTTTTGTACTGTGAGCCAAACACCTTTTCTTCGTAAATTTCTCAGTCTCAGGTAGTTTTTTTTAGCAGTGTGAGAATGGACTAATACAGATGTCCTTAATTAGATATTAGAAAACCTACGTTAGTTTGTTCTCCAATGCTATAAAGAAATACCTGAGACAGGGTAATTTATAAAGGAAAGAGCTTCAGTTAGCTCACAGTTTACAAGCTGTACAGGAAATATGATGCTGACCATTGACTGGGCTTCTATGAAACCCTTAGGAAACTTACAATCATGGCAGAAGGGGAAGGGGAAGCAGGATTTGGAAGCAGGATTATCTTACATGGCCAGACTAGGAATAAGACTAATGTGGGTGATATGGTTTGGCTCTGTGTCCCCACCCAAATCTCATCTTGTAGCTCCCATAATTTCCACGTGTTGTGAGAGGGACCCAGTGGGTGATGACTGAATTATGGGGATGGGTCTTTCCTGTGCTGTTCTTGTGATAGTGAATACGTCTCATGAGATCTGATGGCTTTAAAAATGGAGTTTGCCTACAGAACTCTCTCTTTGCCTGCTGCCATCCATGCAAGATGTGATTTGCTCCTCCTTGCCTTCCATCATGATTTGGAGGCTTCCCTAGCCATATGAAACTGTAAGTCCCATTAAACCTTTTTTTTGTTTTTTGTAAATTGCCCAGTCTCAGGTGTGTCTTTATCAGTAGCATGAAAATGGACTAATACAGTGGGGGAAAGTGCCACACACTTTTAAACAACTGGATATCATGAGAACTCAACAATCATGATGACAGCACCAAGGGGAGATGGTATTAAATCATGAGAAACTGCTTCCATAATCCAATTACTTTTCACCAGGCCCTACTTCCAACATTGAGGATCACAACTGAACAGGAGATTTGGGTCGGAACACAGATCTAAATCACATTATTCTATCCCAAGCTTCTCCCAAATCTCATGTCTTTCTCACACTGAAAAATACAATTATGTCTTCTCAGCAATCCATTGAAGTCTTAACCCATTCCAGCATTAACTAAAAAGTTCTAAGTCTCATCTGAGACAAGGTAAGTCTCTTCTGCCTATCAGCCTACAAAATCCAAAGCAAGTTAGTTACTTCCAAAATACAATGGGGGTACAGGCATTAAGTAAATATTCCCACTCCAAATGGAGAAAAAGGCCAGAGTAAGGGGCTACAGGGTCCATGCAATTCCAAAATTCAGCAGGGTAGTCAATAAATCTTAAAGCTCCAAAATAACCTCTGTTGACTCTATGTCTTACATCTAGGGCACACTAGTGAGAGTGGTGGTCTCCCCAGGCTTTGGCAGCTCTGTGCCTGTGGCTTTGCAGAGTTCAGCCCCCACGGCTGATCTCAAGGGCTGGCATTGAATGCCTATGGCTTTTTCAGGTGCAGCATGCAAGCTACCAGTGGATCTACCTTTCTAGGGTCAGGAGGATGGTGGCCCTCTTTTTACAGCTCTACTAGGCAGTACCTCAGTGAGAACTCTGTGTAGGGGATCCAACCCCACATATCCCCCTTTCATTGCCTTAGTAGATGTTCTCCATGAGGGTTCCACTCCAGCAGCAGGCTTCTGCCTGGACATCCAGTCTTTTCCATACATGCTCTGAAATCTAGGTGGAGACTCCCAAGCCTGAACTCCTGTACACTGCACCACAGTCTTAACACCACATGGAAACTACCAAGACTTACGGCTTGCACCCTCTGGAGCAGTGGATCAAGCTGTGCCTAGACCCCTTTGAGCAGTGTCCCAAGGCTGCACCGGGCAGTGAGGCCCTGAACTTGGCCCATGAAACCATTCTGTCATCCTAAACCTCCAAGCCTGTGATGGGAAGAGCTTCTGCAAAGGACTCTGAAATGCCTTCAAGGCCTTTTTCCCATTCTCTTAGCTATCAGCACTTGCCCTACTTTTAGATATATAAATTTATATAGCCTGCTTGAATTCCTTCCATGAAAATTGGCTTTTCTTTTCTACCACGTGGCCAGGCTGCAAATTTTCCAAACTTTTATGCTTTTCTTTTCTTTTAAATATAACAGTTTTCAGTCATTTCTTTGCTAATACATATGAGCTAGGCTGTTAGAAGCAGCCAGGTCACATCTTGAATGCTTTGCTGCTTAGAAGTTTTTTCCACCAGATACCCTAAATCAGCATTCTCAAATTCAAAGTTCCACAGATTCCTAGGTCGGGGGCACAATCAAACCAAGGTCTTTGACAAGGTGTAACAAAAGTGACTGCTCCACTTCCCAATAAGTTCCTCATCTTTACCTGTGATCTCATCAGCCTGACCATCTCTGTTCACGTCACTATTGGAATTTGGTCACAACCATTCAACAAGTTTCTAAGAAGTTCCAAATTTTTTCCTCATCTTTCTATCTTCTGAGCCCTCCACACTCTTCCAAACTCTGCCTATTACCCAGTTTCAAAGTTGCTTCAACATTTTCAGGTATCTTTATAGCAATACTGCACCCCTGGTACCAATTTTCTGTATCAGCCCATTCTTGCATTGCTAAAGAAATATTTGAGACTGGGTAGTGTATAAAGAAAAGAGCTTTAACTGGCTCATGGTTCCACAGACTGTACAGGAAGCACAATGCTGGCCATATGTATAGCTTCTGGGGAGGCCTCAGGAAACTTAAAATCATGACAGAAGACAAAGGGGAAGCAGGATTGTCTTACATGGCTGGGCCAGAATTGTCTTACATGGCTAAAAAAGGTATCACATATTTTTCAACAACCAAATATCATGAGAACTCACTATCACAATGAGAGTACCAAGGGGAAATGGTGTTAAGCCATGAAAAGCTGCCCCCGTGATCCAATCACCTCTCATCAGACCTCACCTCCAACACTGAGGATCACAATTGAATGAGATTTTGGTGGGGACACAGATCCAAACCATAAAAAAAATTCAGTAAAATATAAAAAGATAATATATTACAACTAAGGATTATCCTAGGAATGCATGTTTATTTTAACATTCAAAAATCAGTCAATATACTTCACCACATTAAGAGAATAAAGAAAAATCATGTAGTCATAAGAATAAGTACAGAAAATCATCTGACAATTTTCAACAACACCCATTTATGATAAAGATAAAAATTCTAGGAAAACTAGAAAGGATTCTACTATATGATAAAGAGCATCTAAGAAAAATGTACACCTAATGTAATACTTAATGTTAAAATGTTCCATGATGTCTGCTATCAACACTTCTTAATATTTTACAGAAGGTACTATTCAATGTGATTAGGCAAGACAAGAAAACAATTTGTATAATGATCAGTGGGGAAAAGAGAAGTGAATTTTTATTTGCAGAAGCATTATTATCTACATAGAAAATACAAAGGATTTTATAAAAAAGAAAATGCTATATCTAATAAATGAACTCAGCAGTTTCTCAAGGTAAATATGCACAAAATTATCATATTTCTGCATACCAGCAACAAAATTTAGAAAATAACATTCAAAATTGATGTCATTTATAACGCCAAAATTATAAAACCTCAGAATAAATTTTAAAAGAAAGAAAAGATCTTTATACTTGAAAGCCACAAACACATTGCTGCAATAAGTTTTAAAATATCTGTATAAATGGAGATATGTACCATGTTCATTAGATGGAAAGTAATATTTTTACAATTTTAATTTTCTCTCACTTGATGTATAGATTGAAAGATCATTGCAACTCCAGTGCAAATTCTAGGAGGCTTGGCTATTTTAGATAACAATTGATGATCCTATAGTAAAATGTGTATGGAAATACAAAGGACCTAGAATAGCTAAAAACCATCTTAAGAACGAACAAAGCCAGAGAGCTCACACTCTTAATTTTAAGACTTCCATAATGCTACAGTAATTAATGCAATGTGTGACTGACACAAGGATACATTAACATAGCAACCAAACAGAATCATGAGTCTAGAAATAGCTCTACACATTTTGGTCAATAATCTGTTACAAATGTGTCATTGAAATTGAATGGGAAAAGGAAAGCATTTTTAACAGTCCTGGGTCAATATTATGCCAATATGGAAAGAAAACAGAATCATGACTCAACGTCATACCATACATTAAAATACCCATATAGTTTATAAACCTAAATGTAAATACTAAAACTATAAAGTTTTAAGAAAAATATAGAATATCTTTGTGCCTTTGCATAGGTAGTAGGCTAAATAGTGCCCCAGTAAAAGATACGTTCACATCTCAACCCCTGGAGCCTGTGACTAAAACCTTACATGAGAATGATATGATTGATTTAGGAATCTTAAATGGTGAAGCTTATTCTGAATTATGCAAGTGAGACATAGATGCACTCATATCTATCCTTTTAAGAGAGAAATAGAGGAGTTTTGAGTCAGAAAACAGGAGGCAATGTGATCACAGACAGAAAGACTTGAGTGATGCAGCCAAACCAAGACATTTCTAGCCACCCGAAGCTGAAAGAGGCAAGAAGCAGTCTCCTCTAGAGACTTTGGAGGAACAATAGTTCTGATAATATTTTGATATCCAACTTCTGGCTTGCAGAACTGTTAAAGAATAAATGTCTCTTGTTTTAAGCTACTATTTATAGTAATTTATTATAGTAGCCACAGGAAACTGACAGAAAGTAAATAAAGATTTCTTAACAAATTCAAAAAGCAGCAGCAAAATCAGAAAACAAATGTAGAAATAACATAAAATAAAAGGCATTTGTTCTTCTTCAAAAGACACCATTTAAAATGAATCCAAAGAGTGAGAAAATATTTTATCACATATATGCAATAAGGCTTGACTCCAGAATAAAGAACTCTGATAAATCAATAATAAAAGGACAATCAACCTAATTAAAATAGAGAAGAAAGCAGGCAGAACAAGGTGGTTAAACAGGACCCCCCAGAGATTGTTTCTCCCACAGGAACAATAAATTGAGCAACTAACCATGCAAGAACACCTTCATAAGAACCAAAACTCAGGTAAGCAATCACAGTACCTGGTTTTAGTATCATATGAAGGAAAGAGACACTGAAGAGGATAGAGCATAGGAAGACAGTCTTGAATTGCCTACACCACTTGTTTCCCCATTTCCCAGCAGTACTACATGACATGGAGAGAGAATCTATGTGCTTAGAGGAGGGAGAGCAAAGTGATCGTGGGACTTCCCATTGGACCTCAGACCTGCCCTGTAACAGTGGAAAGAAACACAGGGCAGAATTCAGCTACTGCCAACAGAGAGAGCCTTTAGACCAACCCTAGCCAGTGGGGTCTCATCCATCCTAGCAGTGGGAGACTGAGTTCTAACTAACCCACTACCACAAGCTACAGTACTCTGGGGTCCTAAATAAATCTGAAAGGTAGTCTAGGCCACAAGAATTGCAATTCCTGGGCAAGTCCTGGGGTTGTGCTGGGCTCGGGGCCAGTGAATTCAGGGTGCAGTGGCTGAGTGAGGCATCAGATAAGGAGGCCAAGGGAGTGCTCGTGTAACCACTACTCCAACTTCAGGCAGTGCATCTTGAAGCTCTGGCAGGGAGTCCTTCCACTTGAGGAAAGGAGAGGAATGAGTAAAGAGGACTTTGTCTTGCAACTTGGATATCAGCTCAGCCACAGTAGAATAAAGCACCAAGCAGAGTCCTGAAGTCCCTATTTTGGGCTGTAGCTCCCAGATGAAATTTCTGGACCTACCCTGGGCCAGGAGGAAACCTGCTACCCTGAAGGGAAGGGCCAAGTCCCGACAATATTCACCAGCTGCTGACTAAAGAGCTCTTGGGCTTGAATAAACATCAGTGGTAGCCAGGCAATAATTTCCATGGGCCTTGAGCAAGTCCCAGTGTCATGCTGGCTTCAGGTGTGACCCAGCACAATCCAAGCAGTGGTGGCCATAGGAGTGCTCACATCAGCCCATCGTAGCCCCAGGCAGCTCAGCACTAAGGGAGAAACTGCATTTATTTGAGGAAAAGTAAGGGAAGAGAAAAAGAGACTTTGGTTGGTAATCCAGGGAGTTCTCACAGATCTTACCCAAGTCCACCAAAGTGGCACATCTATAAAACTACAAAAGTCACAGCAATACTGGGCTTTACTATCTCCCATTGCAAATAGAGCTTCAGTGACCAAAGGTTTAGACCACGACTTTCAATTCCCTTGGAATACATAAAAAGCCTTTCTTAAGAAGGACAGGTACAAACAAGCCCGGACTGACAGTATTAGAATTAATACCTAATACTTCAATGCCCAGAAATCAACAAACATCCACAAGATCAAGACCAATTATAAAAACAAGATTTCACCAAATGAACTGAATAAAGCACCAGTGATCCATCCTGGAGGAACAGAGATATGTGACTTTTCAAACAGATTTCAAAATAGACTTTTAGATAAGTCAAAACAGCTATTTTGAGGAAGCACAGTGAAATTGAAGATAACACAGAGAAGGAATTCAGAATCCTATCAGAGAAACTTGATGAAAAGATTAAAATAATTTTAAAGAATCAAGCAGGAATTCTGGAGCTAAAGAATTCAAATAACACACCGAAAAATGTATTACAGTCTCTCAACAGCAGAATTAATCAAGCAGAAGAAAGAATTAGCTTGAAGATAGACTATTTGAAAATATACAGTCAAAAATGACAAAAGAAAAATAATAATAAAGAATAAAGCACATCTACAAGATCTAGGAAATATCCTCACAAAGGCAAACCTAAGAATTATTGCCTGAAAGAAGGGTTAGAGATAGAGACAGAGATAGAAAGTTTATCCAAAGATATAATAACAGAGAACTTTCCAAACCTAGAGAAATATATCAATATTCAAACACAAGAAAATTTATAGAACTCCAAAGATTTAACCCAAGTAAGACTACCTCAAGATATTTAATAATCAAACTCCCAAAGGTCAATAATACATTCCAAAAAGCAGCAGCAGAAAAAATAAAAAGTGTGATCCAGTTCCAATACATTGACAGCAGACTTCTCAGTGGAAAACTTACCAGCCAGTGTAGAGTGGCATGGCGTACTTGAAGTTATAAAGGAAAAAAAAAAAAATTTTATCATAGCATATTATATCTGGCAAATATATACTCCAAACATGAAGGTCAATAAAGACTTTTCTAGACTAACAAAAGGTGAGAAATTTTGCCAACACTAGACCTGTCCAGCAAAAAAATGCTAAACAGAGTTCTTCAATCTGAAAGAAAAATGTGTTAATGAGCTATAAGAAATTATCTGGATGTACAAAACTCACTGGTAATAGTAAATATACAGAAAAATACACAATGCTATGACTTTGTAATTTCTGTGTGCCCATATCTTGAGTAGGAAGACTAAAAGATGAATAATAACTGCAACAACCTTTTTCTTTCTTTCTTTTCTTTCTTTTTTTTTTTTTTTTTTGAAATGGAGTCTTGCTCTCTCTCCCAGGCTGGAGTGCAATGGCGCCATCTCAGCTCCCTGCAAGCTCCAACCCCGGGTTCACGCCATTCTCCTGCCTCAGACTCCTGAGTAGCTGAGACTACAGGCACCCGCCACCATGCCTGGCTAAGTTTTTTGTATTTTTAGTAGAGACGGGGTTTCACCGTGTTAGCCAGGATGGTCTTGATCTCCTGACCTCAAGATCCACCTGCCTGGGCCTCCCAAAGTGCTGGGATTACAGACGTGAGCCACCGCTCCCAGCCCAACTTTTAAAGACATAGTATAATAAGATATGAATGCAAACAGCAAAAATTTTAAAAGGTTGGGGGATAAAATTAAAGGGCAGAGTTTTCTCTTTGCTTGTTTGTTTTCTTTAATTTTGGAATCTGTTAAGTTTTCATCAGTTTAAAATAATGGGTTATAAGATAATATTTGCAAGTCTCATGGTAACCTCAAATCAAAAAAGCTACAATAGATCCACAAAAAATAAAAATAAAAAAGAAGAACATAAAACATACCACCACAGAAAATAACTTTCACAAAAAATAGGAAAAAATGGAGGAGGAAGGACCACACAAAAAAAAAAAAAACAAGAAAAAATATTTTTAAATGGCAGTACTAAGTCCTTACTTATCAAGAATAACATTGATTGTAAATGGACTACACTCTCCAATTAAAAGACATAGGGTAACAGAAGGGATTTTCTGCTGCCTACAAGAAACACACTTCACCTATAAAAACACACATAGACTGAAAATGAAGACATGGAAAAAGACATCCCATGCGAATGGAAACCAAACAATAGCAGGAGTAGTTATACTTATTTCAGACAAATAGATTTCAAGACAAAAACTGTAAAAGGAGACAAAGAAGGTCCTCATATAATGATAAAGGGGTCAATTCAGCAAGAGGATATAATTGTAAATATATTAGCATCCAACACTGGGTCACTCGGATATATAAAGCAAGTATTAGAGCTAACAGAAACATGGATCTATATAAAATAATGGGGAGAGACTTCAATAGCTCACTTTCAGCATTGGACAGATCATCCGGACAGAAAATCACCAACGCAACACTCAACTTAATCTGCACTATAGACCCAAACCTAACAGATATTTACAGAATGTTTCATCCCACAGCTGCAGAATACAAATTCTTCCCTTCAGTAAATGAAATATTCTCAAGTATGGACCATATGTTAGTTAGGCCACAAAACAAATCTTTAAAAATTCAGAAAATATACTTATATCAAGTTTCTTCACTGACCGCAATGGAATAATGCTACAAATCAATTCCAAGAGGATTTTTAGAAACTATATAAACATATTGAAATTAAACAATATGCTCCTGAATGAGAGTGTGTCAATGAAGAAATTAAGAAGGAAATTAAAAGTTTCTTGTAACAAATATAAATGGAAGCACAACACCACAATTTATATAATACAGCAAAAGCAGTACTAACAGAAGAGTGTGTAGCAATAAGCATCTTTACCTTAAAATAGCAAAACTAGCAATGCATCTTAAAGAATTAGAAAAGCAAGAGGAAACCAAACCCAAGATTAGTGGAGGAAAATAAACAACAAAAATTCAAGCAGAAATAAATGAAATTGAACCAAGAAAACAATACAAATGCTTAATGAAACAAAGTTGAGTTTTTTGAAGAAAAAGAAAGCTAACAAATTCTTTTTTGTATTTATTATACTTTAAGTTCTGGGTTACATGTGCAGAATGTGCAGGTTTGTTACATAGGTATACACGTGCCATGGTGATTTGCTGCACCCATCAACACGTCACCTACGTTAGGTATTTCTCCTAATGTTATCCCTCCCCTAGTCCCCCATTCCTCGCAGGCCCCAGTGTATGATGTTCCCCTCCCTGTGTCCATGTGTTCTCATTGGAAAGCTAACAAATTCTTAATCCGACTAACTAAAGGAGAGAGAAGACACAAGTAAACAAAATCAGAGATGAAAGAGGTGACATTACAGCTGATACTGCAGAAATGTAAAGAATCATTAGAAACTACTATGAGCAACTATAGGTCTATAAATTGGAAAAACCTAGAAGACATTGATAAATTCCTAGAGACATGAAATCTACCAAGTTTGAACCATGAGGAAATCCAAAACTTGAATAGATCAACAACAAATAATGAGAGAAAAACCATAATAAGAAGTTTTCCATTAAAGAAAAGCTGAAGAATCAAAGAATTCACTGCTGAATTTTGTCAAACATTTAAAGGAAAATTAAACCAATCCTACTTAAACTATTCTAAAAAATACAGAAAAAGGGAATACTTCTAAACTCATTCTAGGAGGCCAATTTTGCTCTGATACCAAAACCAAAAATACATAAAGAAAACAAAACTACAGGCCAACATCTCGATGAACACTGATGCAAAATCCTCAAAAATACTAGCAAACTGAATTCACCAACACATTAAAAAGATTATTCATTATGACCAAGTGGAATTTATTCCAGTGATGCAAGGATGAGTCCACATATGCAAATCAATCAGTGTGATGCATCATATCAAGAGGATAAAGGACAAAAACCATATGATAATTTCAATTGATGCTGAAAAAACATTTGGTAAAATTCAACACCCCTTCATTAAAAAAAAAAAAAAAAAAAAAACCTAAAAAAACTGGGTATAGAAGGAACATACCTCAACACAGTAAAAGCCATATATGACAGACCCACAGATTGTATCATATTGAACAGAGAAAAACTGAAAGCCTATCCTCTAATATCTGGAACAATATGGACATTGTCACTTTCACCACTATTTTTCAACATAGGACTGGAAGTCCTACCTAGACCAATCAGACAAGAGAAAGAAAGAAATGATATCAAAATTGGAAAGAAAGAAGTTAAAATATCCTTCTTTGCAGATTGTGTAATTTTATATTTGGAAAAATCTTAAGACTCCACCTAAAAGGTATTAGAACTGATAAACAAATTCATTAATATTGCAGGGTAGGCCGGGCGCGGTGGCTCAAGCCTGTAATCCCAGCACTTTAGGAGGCCGAGACGGGCAGATCACGAGGTCAGTAGATCGAGATCATCCTGGCTAACACGGTGAAACCCCGTCTCTACTAAAAAATACAAAAAACTAGCCGGGCGAGGTGGCGGGCGCCTGTAGTCCCAGCTACTCGGGAGGCTGAGGCAGGAGAATGGCGTGAACCCGGGAGGCGGAGCTTGCAGTGAGCTGAGATCCGGCCACTGCACTCCAGCCTGGGCGACAGAGCAAGACTCCATCTCAAAAAAAAAAAAAAAAAAAAATTGCAGGGTACAAAACTGACATACAAAATCAGTGGCATATCTATATGCCAACAGCAAACAATCTGAAAAAGAAATAAAAAATGTAATCCCATTTACAATAGTGACAAACAAAATACCTAGGAATAAAAATAGCCAAAATAGTGAAAATCTCCACAATGAAAATTATAAAACATTGATTTAAGAAATTGAAGTGAATACAAAAATGAAAAGATATTTTATGTTCATGGATTGGAAAAATTAATATTATTAAAATGTCCATACTACCTAAAACACTCTACAGATTCAATGCAATTCCTATCAAAATATCAATACATTCTTCAGAGAAATAGAAACAAATTATCCTAAAAGTTATATGGAACTGCAAACAGAACAAAACAGAATAACTAAAGCTAACCTGAACAAACAGGACAAAACAAGATGAGACACATGATATGACTTCAAATTATACTACAGCGATATAGTAACCCAAACAGCATCAAATGGCATTGAAACAGACACTTAGACAAATGGAACAGAATAGAGAATGTAGAAGTAAACCATACATCCATAGTGAACTCATTTTTGACATATGTGCCAAGAACAGACATTGGAGAAAGGACAACCTCTTCAAAAAGGTGCTGTGAAAACTGGATATCCTTATGCAGAAGATTGAAACTAGACTCCAGTCTCTCACCATATAAAAAAGTCAAACTAAAATGCATTGAAGACTTAAATCTAAGACCTGAAGCCATGAAACTACTAGAAGAAAACTAATGAAACGTTTTAGGTCATTGGTCTGGGCAAACATTTCTTTAGTAATACCTCAAAAGCACAGGATACCCAAGCAAAAATGGGATCACATCAAGTAAAATAGCTTCTCCACAGCGAAAGAAACAATTTTAAAAAGTGAAGAGACAACCCACAGAATGGGAGAAAACATTTGTTTTCTAATTATTTTACTAACTTTTATTTTAAATTCTGGAGTACATATGCAGAATGTGCAGGTTTGTTACATAGGTAAACATATGCCATGGTGGTTTGCTGCACAGATCAACCCAAAATCCAGTTATTAAGCCCAGCACCCATTAGCTGTTCTTCCTGATGCTTTCCCTCTCCTGCATGCCCAACAGGCCCCAGTGTGTGTTGTTCCTTATAATGTGTTCATGTGTTCTCAACATTCAACTCCCACTGATAAGTGAGAACATGTAGTGTTTGGTTTTCTGTTCCTACATTAGTTTGCTGAGGATAACGGCTTCCAGCTATATCCATATCCCTGCAAAGGACATGATCTCATTCTTTTTTATGACTGCATAGTATTCCATAGTGTATATGTACCACATTTTCTTTATCCAGTCTACTCTGATGGACATTTGGGTTTATTCCATGCCTTTGCTATTGTAAATAGTACTTTAATGAACATATGCATGCATGTATCTTTATAACAGAATGATTTCCATTCCTTTGTGTATATACCCAATAATGGAATTGCTGGATCAAGTGGTATTTCTGCTTCTAGATCTTTGAGGAATTGTCACACTGTCTTCCACAATGGTTGTACCAATTCACATTCTCACCAACAGTGTAGAAGCGTTCTTTTTTCTCTACAACCTCATCAGCATCTGTTGTTTCTTGACTTTAATAATTGCTATTTTCACTGGTGTGAGATGGTATCTCATTGTGGTTTTGATTTGCATTTCTCTAATGATCAATGATGTTGAACTTTTTTTCATGTTTGTTGGCTGCATGAATGTCTTTTTTAAGAAGTGTCTGTTCACATCCTTTGCCCCCTTTTTGATGGGGCTGTTTGTTTCTTGTAAATTGGTTTAAGTTCCTTGCAAATACTGAATAGTAGACTTTTGTCAGATGGATAGATTGGAAAAATTTTCTCCCATTCTGTAGGTTCTCTGTTCAGTCTAATGATAATTTCTTTTGTTGTGCAGAAGCTCTTTAGTTTGATTAGATCCCATTTGTTAATTTTTGCTTTTGTTGTAATTGCTTTTGGTATTTTAATCATGAAATCTTTGTCACTATCCATCTGACAAGGAATTAATAACTAGAAAATATATGAACCTTAAAACATAGAAAAAAAATCTAATAATTCAGTTAAAAATGGGCAAACAATCCAAATAGACATTTCTCAAAATGAGGCATAAAAATGGCAAACAGGTATATGAAAAGTTGCCCAGCATCATTTATCATCAGAGAAATGCAAATTAAAACTACAAAAAGACATCATCTCATCCAGTTAAAATGGCTTTCATCCACATGTCAGGAAATAACATGCTGGTGAGGGTGTGGAGAAAAGAGAGCCCTTGTATACTGTTTTCTGGAAAAGTAAGTGTATGAAGAACAGTTTGGAAGTTTCTCAAAAAACTAAAAATAGAACTACCATATGATCCAGCAATCCCACTGCTGGGTATATATATCCAAAGGTAAGAAAATTAGTGTATTGAAATGATACCTGCACTCCATGCTTATTGTAACACTATTCATAATAACTAAGATTTGGAAGCAATCTAAGTGTTCACCAGCAGACAAATGGATACAGAGAATGTGGCATATAAATGTGGCATATATACACCATGAAATACTACGCAGCTATAAAAAAGAATGAGATCATGTCCTTTGCAGCAGCATGGATGGAGCTGGAGGCCATTATCTTACATGAATTAACACAGGAACAGAAGACCAACTACTGCATGTTCTTACTTATAAGTGAGAGCTAACCATTGAATACATATGGACACACACAAAAAAGTGCAACAGACACAGGACCTACTTGATGGTGGGAGGGTGGTGGGTGAGGACTGAAAAACTTCCTATCCTGTACAGTGCTTATTTCCTGAGTGGCGAATTAATCGTTACACCAGACTCCTGTGACATGCAATTTACCTTATAACAAACCTGCAAGTGCAGCCCTCAACCTAAGAAAATAATTTTAAAAAAAAGAAGAAAGTAGTGACAGGAAACTTTCCAGGGTGGCAATGGCAATGTTCTAATATATCTCGATTGGAAAGTTGGTTACATATTTGCTAATATTTATCCAACTCTATACTTAGAATATGTACATTTAATATGCAATAGTGAATCAATTAAAAATAAATCCAGCAGACTAGAAGCAGCTAGTGTGTGATGTTCTCATGAAGTGAAAAAAAGAGTAGCATGTAATTACTAGATATTCAACTGGAACATCGAGGTCACAATGGGATTCATCAAGGAAACAACTTGGAGAATGAGAGGAACAAGTGGTGTGGTTCCCTCAAGAGTGGCATGGAACCGGGGGAGGCTTCCTCATCCTGTTGAAATGATGAGTGTGTGAGAGTCCCTGACGACCAACACTTCTGCCATGGACCTTTGCAACCCTGTGCTCAAGTTGATCCCCCTGTGAGTCCACCCCACCAGGGTCTGCAGACTGACACAGAGACCCATGTGGAGTCTGAGCAGAGTGGTAGCTCAGGCACACATGAAGTCCCCACTGGTGAAGCCTTGATTCCTCAGGTGTAGGGAGACGCCCTGAAACTATTGCTAAGGAAGAAAAGATGAAATGCTTCTGATTATTGTAAGTACAAAATTGCATGCAGGATTGTGTAAAGACAATGCCAGGTTGGTCCGCCAGAATGAGCCAACAGCGCGTGATGTACTTCCCCCTGCAGAGAGCCTATGAATGGACATGCAGTGAGGGAGGTTTCACATCACCAAGATTCCTATCCCAGAAAAGCAGATGTTCATAGCTCTGGGAATGGAATGCGACCCTTGTGGAGAGCCTATAAATGGACGCACGGGGGGCACCTGTCCATATGGATAAGATAGGGCTATAAATGCCCTTATCTTGCCACGGCTCTTCTAGGCCTCTTTAGGGTTAAGGCATACTCCCTTCTGAGAATTTCTGGTCTAACCGGTTGTCTAGTTTCATGTCCTGTTTCTATGGATTGTTTGTAACCAGCTTTTGCTGCAACTGTTACTGCTGATTAGTATCTTGCTAATCATAGGTTATGGAAAGACTGTGTTCCTGTTTTAAGGCTCTGTTAGAAATTAATGATTCACACACTGTATTGTAAATTCTTATCTCTGTATACTGTACTTCTGCATACAGATGTTANTCTGGGAATGGAATGCGACCCTTGTGGAGAGCCTATAAATGGACGCACGGGGGGCACCTGTCCATATGGATAAGATAGGGCTATAAATGCCCTTATCTTGCCACGGCTCTTCTAGGCCTCTTTAGGGTTAAGGCATACTCCCTTCTGAGAATTTCTGGTCTAACCGGTTGTCTAGTTTCATGTCCTGTTTCTATGGATTGTTTGTAACCAGCTTTTGCTGCAACTGTTACTGCTGATTAGTATCTTGCTAATCATAGGTTATGGAAAGACTGTGTTCCTGTTTTAAGGCTCTGTTAGAAATTAATGATTCACACACTGTATTGTAAATTCTTATCTCTGTATACTGTACTTCTGCATACAGATGTTATGTTAAAGAATTACTTCATCCCCATGTGACCATCTCACCTCATAATCAAATGACCCTAAATCCTTCACTAACCTACCCCCGCACTCACTACACTTGATAATAAATGCTGGCATATCCAGTGCATTGTTGGCACCACGGGACCAGAAGGCAGTGACCCCCCGGACCCAGCTTTCACTGTGTTGCGTGTGCCTATTATTTCTCGACCTGCCAATCCACCTGGGAACAAAGAGAGAGCCCCATTGCATTGTGGGCTGCTGGCCAGATCCCGTAATACTCAGGCATCCTGGAGTTAGCATCTGTAGCTCTGGTCATTGAGGCGGTCAAGTTCCCTCACACCTTCCCAGGAAAGGGGCCAATTACAGGGGGCTGAGCAGTGACTGCAGGCCTCGTCTCTACTGTGTTTCACAGGATAAGGTCCACTGGCCTGGGTCTCCAGTCACTGCCCACCTGGGCTCTGGGGCCAGCAGCAGCTCTGCACTTCCCTAGATGGAGTTCCCAGTGAGAGAGGCCAGCCACCATTTTTGCTGTCTCACAGCCCCTACTGCTATAACCTTCAGGCTCTAGTGGTGATTACAGAGTGGCATAGATTTCTAGTACAGTGTAGTCATCCCACAGAAATAATGGCTAGACTGTTTTTTAGGTGGGTCCCTGATTCCACTTTTCCTCACTGGGCAGGACACCCCAACTTGGGAGTCCAGCCACCCCCTGACCAGGGCTCTCAGACCAGCAGGAGCTCTGCACTTGCCTGGGATGGAGCTCCCAGGGGGAGAGGCCAGCTGCCATTTTTGCCATCTCACAGCCTCCACTGCTATAGCCTTTAGACTCTGGAGAGCGAGTGGTGATTAGGGACTGTGCAGTCCCCTGCACAGTGCAGCCAGCCCATGAAAAAGTATGCAGATTGTTTTTTATACAGGTCCCTGATCCTGCTTCTCCTCACTGGGCCTTCAGCCATCTACCACTGGGGCTCTTGAGCCATTAGCAGCTTGGCAGTAGACAAAACTCCCAGAGGAAGGGACCAGCTGCCATTTTTGCTGTCTCACAGTCCCCATTGCTATAGCCTTCAGGCTGTGGAGAGTGCATTGTGATTAGGGAGTGGTGTGGTTCCCCAGCATAGCACAGCCATACCATGGAAAAGTGGTCAGACTGTTCTCCACACAGGTGCCTGTCCCTGCTTTTCCTCACTGGGCAGGACCTCCCTACCTGAGACTCGAGCACCACTACCCTGCCCTCACTTGAATACTGCAGTCAGAGGCAGTTCTACATTTCTCTGAGGAGGAAATCCCAGAGACAACTCACAACCTCTCTGCCATTGCAACTACAGTGGTACCATCCTAACTGCCCTTGGCAGAGGAAGGAACAGAGGCCTAGTCACTATGTCGTCACCTGTAGCCTACCACAGCCACCATACAGAGAGGAGTTCAGTCACTTTTCACTGTGAGCCCCTACCCCCAACTATTAACCAGGAAGGGAAGAACATGCCCACTGGTAGTGGCTCTGTGTTTCCCTGGACAGGGGCTCCCAGAGGTAACCGAGCTCTCCTGCCGCTGCCACAGCAATGGTTCTGCCCCTAATGCCCTTGGTCTGGGGAGGAAACAAAGAGCCGGAAGTCTTCACCTGAACTTCCATCAAAACAGTCACTATAGAGAGAGAAGCACAGTTTCTCATCGTTGTGAGCCCTTGAGTGCCCATTCTTCAACAAAGAGAGCCACCATCTTGGGCCAGCAGAGCAGCCACTCCAAACCCATGGCTGAACATTCCCAGTAGCGGTGGCTTTATGTTTCTCTGAGGTCAATCTTCCGGAGGCAATAGAAAACTCCCTGCCACTGCCATTGCAGTAGTACTGCATTTGCTGCCCTCAGATCAGGGAGGAACAAAGACCCTCAGTGCTTTAACCACACCTTCAGCAAGCTGCAGTTGCCCGAAGGAGGAGAAGCCAGTCTTTCTTCCCCAGCTCCCACTGGCTGCTGCTTCTCACCAGGCAGGGCCTCCCTGGCTTGGGTTCACAGCGCCGCCAACCCATCCATGCAAATCACACTGATTGATAGTGGCTCTGCATCTCCTTAGGGTCAGCCCCAAGAGATAGGTGTAAAACCCACGACGACAACCAATGTTAAGATCCCTTCCCCTGCTGCCTCCAAGCTGAGGAGGAAACATAAGGCCTGAGATTGTCCCAGAGCTGCAGTGTGCAGCCTGGGAGTGCCAAGCCGAGATCTTAGGAATGGAGAGAAGCCCATACCTTCAGATCACTGAGAGGGAGCACAGCTGCAATCATGAGGAAATGCAAGGGAACCATCTGACTGGGAAAGAAGAGCCTACCTACTGTCCATTACACTTAAGCGCCACCTAGTGGATCACAGCCCAAAACATTAACACAAGAAATACTTGGCTAATATACTCCCCTGTGAAACCAAGGACAAGAATTCAGCTACAAATAAAGACCCTGCACAAAGCCTTGGCCCTCTGAAAACATCCAGAAAAAGTCTACTGACTACTCAATTTACACTGCAGTTAAAGGAATACTAGCCTACACAGATGAGAAAGAACCAGTGCAAGAATTCTGGCAACTCAAAAAGCCAGAGTACCTTCTTTCCTCCAAAATATCATATTAGTTCCCCAGCAAGTGTTCTTAACCAGACTGAAATGGCTGAAATGACAGATACAGAATTCAGAATATGGATAAGAGTGAAGATCGTTAAGACTCATAAGAATGGTGAAACCCAATCCAAGGAAGCTGAGAATTACAATAAAATAATACAAGAGCTGATAAATGAAATAGCCATTATAAGAAACAACTAAACTGATCTGATAGAGCTGGAAAACACACTACAAAAATTGCATGATGCAATAGCAAGTATTAACAGCAGAATAGACCAAGCTGAAGAAAGAATCTCGGGGCTCAGAGACTGGCTCTCTGAAATAAATCAATCAGAAAAAAAAGAATGAATAAAACCCACAAGAAATATGGGAATATGTAAAGAGACAAAATTTATGACTTACTGGTGTCCCTGAAAGAAACAGGGAAAAAGCAAGCTACTTGGAGAAAATATTTGAGGATATCATCCATGAAAACTTCTCAAACTTTGTTGAAGAGAACAACATTCAAATTGAGGAAGTGCAGAGAACTTCTGTGAGATATTGCATAAAAATACTATCCCCCGTATACACAATTATCAGATTCATCAAGGTCAAAATGAAAGAAAAAATGGTAAAGGCAGCTCAAGAAAAGAGGTAGGTCACCTGCAAAGGGAACCCCATCAGGCTAACAGCAGTCCTTTCAGCAGAAACCCTATAAGCCAGAAGAGACTGGGGGCCTATATTAAACATTTTTAAAGAAAAAAAAATTTCAGTCACAAATCAGTAGAGAAATGCAAATCAAAACTACAATGAGGTTCCATTTCACACCAGTCAGAATGACTATGATTAAAACTTAAATAAAAAAAAAAAAAAAAAAAAAAAACATGTTGGTGAGGTTTTGGAGAAAAGGGAAGGTTTATACACTGCTGGTGGGAGTGTTCAGCCCCTGTAGAGAGCAGTTTGGAGATTTCTCAAATAACTTAAAACAGAACTACCATTAGACCCAGCAATCTCATTAGTGGGTATATACCCAAAGGAATATAAATCATTCTACCATAAAGACACATGCACTTGTATGTTGCATGCAGCAATTTTCACAATAGCAAAGACATGGAATCAACCTAAATGCCCATCAATGGTAGAATGGATGAAGAAAGTGTGATACATATACATCATAGAATACTATGCAGCCATAAAAAGAATGCAATCATGTCCTTTGCAGCAGCATGGATGGAGCTAAAGGCCATTATCCTAATCAGACTAACATAGGAACAGAAAATCAAATACTGCAGGTTCAGATTTACAAGTGGGAGCTAAATAAAAATGACACATGGATACTAGGAGAGGATCAACAGACACTGGAAATTACTTGAAGGTAGGGGGTGGGAAACAGGAGAGGACTGGAAAAAATACCTAAGAAGCATAATACCAGCTATTGTGCTTATTACCCGGGCAACAAACTTACCTTTACAACAAACCTCCGTGACATGCAGTTTGACTATACAGCAAACCTACACATGGACCCCTGAGCCTAAAAGTTAAAAAATAGAAATAAAAAAATAAAAGGAACAATGTATATTTGGTCAGATTATTGAAAGCTTCAATTATTTAGTGATTATTAAATTATGCAACTTACAAGTAAGAAACTGGAAATCAAAGTGAATGACTCAGTAACATGGGAAGTAAAACTGCCTCATCGTAGCTCATTGTAACAATTATGACAGCAAATGAGGACAAGGCCCAAGTAGCTTGTTCATTTTCTCTGGCATGAACCTGAATATTTATGACAATGAATTCATCTGGAATTTCACAAGAAGTTAAACCATAACAGAAGTGACTTCTAATTCCCCTCCCCACCAGAAATTATGTAATAAAGTGCTATGAATTTCATTAACAGGCTCGTTTTCTTCCTTGTTGTGAACATCAACCAAAGTCCTGCCAGATGGGTACACTGATTAAATCCATATAACCCTAGGAAGGACATTAATGACCACTGGTGATGCTATATAGACACAATAATATGCTAAACTCCAGGAAAATGTATGTGCATGGCTAGTTTAGAGCAAATGTAACATACTTCTCTCATATTAAAAACCCGGAGTTTTTATGAGAAATATATGTTTGATCTTTGACAACTACAATTTTTAAAAATTGTTAAGCAACATTGGTTTATGTTCATGAATAATCACAGGTTGTAGGTAAAAATATTAAAAACAATAGTAGAGGATCAAGCTGTGCTTATTTATAAATGACATGTAAAACTTAATCCGACTTGAATATAATTTTTTACCATATCAAATGCGAATTGAAAGTGATTAGAAAAATTTATTCTATCATATGCATATCAACACAACCCCGACTGTAAATTGATAATTCCGATGTTTCCTAGATACCGTAGTAATATTTACCCCTATTAATCAGCGTACTCAGAATGCACCTAATACGGTAAAACTGTGACATGTTTCATCTCCCCAGATAGACTCTAATTTTAATATGGACACCTCTCCTACCAGTTATTGACTTTTGCTGGAAAGACTGTAATGGGAAAAGTTCACAATGTTTATGATATTAATAATTTAAGCTATTTTCTAACTTTAATAATAGAGTATCTTTTATTAAGGTCTTATACTCAGCTATTTGATAAGTGCTCTGTCAGCAGTATTTCTATTAATCCTCACCATAACTTTTTATGAAAGTGTTGTGTAGTTAACTTCCATTATATAGATAAGGAAACCAGGGCATCAGCAGGTAAAGTATTTTTCCCAAAGTCTCACAGATGATGGCAAAAAGTGGGATCACAATTTATACTCTGATTAATGTGCCTCCTAAGCTCAAACTCTACTTACTACTCACATTGATACCTCTCATCTTTCTTACCTCATGGCATAATATGCATTTAGTAGAATAAACAGTTTGAACCTTAGCAAAAATTGTGCAATATTACCTAATGTTCCAAATAATTTGGAGGCATTTTATATGTGTTCACTATAAACCAAGTCATAAGAAAGGATTTACTTGTTACATAAACACACTTTTAACTTGTTACAACTTTTGATTGAATTGTTAAACTTTTTATAGTGCCAACTGGCAGAGAAGTTTAACTCGTTATTTTTATGTAAACATGTAACATCTTTGTATTTGATCTTTTAGTGTTTACATGTTAGCTTGAGAATCTTGGCTTTTTCTTATTTATAGAATCAAATATTTTTAGTTTAAAGGTAAATTACAGATTACTAGTTCAGTATCACGTTCAATGCAGTTATCCTCTGTTTATGTTTCCTCCATAACCTTTGTGATTATCTTCAGTAATACATTGATCAAATATTCTATGCTGTGTGTCACATTGATCAAATATTCTATACTGTGTGTCACATTGCTGAGAATAGCTGTAACACACATAGAAATTGAGTACATATTGTTTTATGTATAAAAAATAAATCCACTAAATAATTAAGAAATAGTTTTCTAAATGCCTTTCTTAAAGATTGCCCTTAAAAAGGTCTTTCAGTAAGATAAAATATTAACCCTGAAGAAAAGTGAGTTGTGAGAAGGAATACGAAGCAAAGATACTTAAAAACATTAACCTAAAATGTATTTAGAAAAAATTTAATAAAAGTTTCCATAGTTTTTTTTGGAGATATTAACACAAGTTTAACCATTGGGTTTGTTTTGGAAAAGAATCAAAATGTTAACTAAATTTTTTTTACTTTTTCAGAAAAATATAAAGCTAATTAGGTTTTAAAACTTCCAGGGAGAGCACTAAATGCATGGAAATAAATGCTATCACTTCTAATTCAGCAAAAGAAAAAAGAAAACAACCTTATCAATGCAACAAAAAGTCAGGAAAAGAGATAAGTAAAATATGTTTCATTATAAGATTGCAGAAATAAATATAAATGTATTAGTAATGACAACAAAATGTCTTTGATTCAGTACATCCAGTAAAATATATAGATTATAAGACTGGACAAAGCTTTAATAGCCATACTCTATAAGAGACACTTGTAAAACCAAAAGGAACATGAAGATCTAAATGCGGATACTTTAACATAATGAATTAGGAAAATGTCAAAGAAAAATTGTTGTCCAAGATGATTCTACATCTAAAAGAAAACAATTTTATGGTGCTTAAAAGTACATTTATAAATTTTGACTAATTTGGGTTTATGCCAGGAATTTAAGGATAGCATAATATCAAAAATATTTATGTGATCCCTCACACACATTAACAGACTGAAGAAAAGTTGTAGATTATTTCAATATATGCAGTAATATTGGAAAATTGTAATAATTCATAATTTAAAAAAATCTTTAAAAACTAGGAATTGAAAGAAACACCCTTAAATTTTATCTATTGTAAACAGTGCTACAACAAACATAGGACTGTTACTAGCTCTTCAATATACTAATTTACTTTCTTTTGGGTTTATAACCAGTAGTGGGATTGCTGGATCATATGATAGCTCATCTTTTAGTTTTATGAGGAAACTCCAAATGGTTCTGCATACATATATGTCCATCAAACGATGAATGGAGCTGAAAAATGTGGTACATATACACAATGGAGTACTATTTAGTCATCAAAAAGGATGAGATCTAGTCATGTGCAACAATATGGATGAAACTGGAGGTCATTACGTTAAGTGAAATAAGCCAAGTACAGAAAGACAAATGTCACATGTTCTCACTTATTTGTGGGATCTAAAAATCAAAACAGTTGAACTTATCGACATAGAGAGTAGAAGGATGGTTACCAGAGACTGGGAAGGGTAGTGGGATATTGAGTGGGGAGGTGGGCATAATTAATAGGCACAAAAACAATAGAAAGAATAAATAAGACTTACCATTTGATAGCACAATAGGGTGACTATAGTCAATAATAACTTAATTGTATATTTTAAAATAACCTAAAGGATGTAATTGGATTGGTTGTAACTCAAAGGATAAAAGCTTGAGGGGATAGATACCTCATTGTTCATGATGTGCTTTTTTTCACATTGCATACCTGTATCAAAACATCTCATGTACCCCTTAAATATATACACCTACTATATACCCTCAAATTTTTAAAAAATCATTCTAAAAATTTTTGAAAAGAAAAAAATGGAAAGAATGAGTAAGATCTACTATTTGATAGCACAACAGGGTGACTATAATCAATAATAACTGAATTGTACAATTTAAAACAACTTAAAGAGTGTAACTGCATTGTACATAACTCAAAGGATAAATGCTTGAGGGGATGGATACCCCATTCTCCACGACATGCTTATTTCACATTGCATGTCTGTCTCAAAACATCCCATGTACCCCATAAATATATATAGCTACTAGGTGGCCATAAAAATTAAAAATTTAAAAAAGAAACTCCTTTAAATTGATAAAATATGTCTACCAAAAACTTGCATCAAATTGTATTAGTCCATTCTCATGCTGCTATGAAGAAATACTTGAGACTGAGTAATTTATAAAGAAAAGAGGTTTAATTGACTCACAGTTTCACATAAGTTGGGAGGCCTCAGGAAACTTACAATCACGGTGGAAGGCCCCTCTTCACAGGGCGGCAGGGAGAGAATGAGTGCAAGCAGGGGAAATGCCAGACACTTATAAAACCATCAGATCTTGTGAGACTCATTGATTATCACGAGAACAGCATGGGGGAAATTACCCCCATGATTCAATTATACCCACCTGGTCCCACCCTTGACATTTGGGGATTATGAGGATTACAATTTAAGGTGAGATTTGGGTGTAGTCTCAGAGCCAAACCTTATCACAAATATTACACTTAATAATGAAAACTTTATTAGAAATACCTTCAGTTAAGACAAAAACAACCACTAAGCCCGCTACTTTCCAACATGGTAGATATTATAGCCAATTAATGAAGATGAAAAGCAAGAGTTTTAAAAATTATTAAAGATAAGGTAAAATTAACGTTATTTTAAAACAATCTCAGAGAATCTAAAAGCTAGGAAAGACTCCTGCAGGCCTGCTGATACAAGATCAACATACAGAAGTCACTATTGTTCCTACTTGTATTAAAACATGTAAAAAATGTAGCAATAACATAATCTTATATTTAAGAAAAATAAACTCTAAAGCTACAATGAATAAATCTAGTAAAAGATTTACAGAATGTTACGGAGAAAACAGAAGGACATAAAAGGAAACCTGACTAAATGGGACCAAAAACTATTGTTTATGGATTGGAAGAATTGGTATAATAAAGATATTATTTTATCCAAATGAATTTATAATTAAAATAGTTCTCAATGTAACAACAGTAATTCATGCACTAACGTGTTTTTTGAAAATGTATATAAATGAAAGGTAATAAAAATATAAAACGATACTGGATGCATACCCACCAAATTAATGACATTGTTTGCTTCTGAGCAGGGAAAAAGGGAAGGGTGCTGGCAAGAAGAATAAAGGAAATTTATATCTCATCAGTCAAGTCTTATTTTTCATAATCACGATGTCTGAAGAACCAATTGTGAATATGGTGAAAATGCTGGCTTGAGAATTCGTTTTTGTTTAGTGACATCTTTACCTTTCTCTACTGTTTAAACTTTTCAAATAAAATAAAAATGTTAGATCTTCAGAATCTCCTCTGAAGATTAGTAGACAGTAGCAGTATGAACTTTCATTTTAAATCATTTCACCTAAAAACCTAAGGTTTCCACACAGCTGAGTTACAGACAGGTAAAATTCTACCATATTAAAAAATAAGAGGAAAAATTATATTCTGAAACAGTCAGCTGAAAGTTATTTATTTATTTATTTATTTATTTTACAAATTTTTTTTGAGACAGAGTCTCACTCTGTCACCCAGGCTAGAGTTCAGTGGCACAATCTCGGTTCACTGCAGCCTCAGCCTCCTGGGTTCAAGCAATTCTCCTGTCTCAGCCTCCTGAGTAGCTGGGATTACAGGCACGTGATATCACACAGGGCTAATTTTTTTTTTTTTTTTTTTTTTTGTATTTTTAGTAGGGACGGGGTTTTACCATGTTGGCCACGCTGGTCTCGAACTCCTGACCTTAGGTGTTCCACCCACCTCGGCCTCCCAAGGTGCTGGGACTACAGGTGAGAGCCACCGCACCAGGCCTATTTTCTTTTTTGTCGTTATTGAGAAAGTGTCTCTGTTGCTCAGGCTGGAGTGCAGTGGTGAGATCATGGCTCACTGCAACCTCTGCCTCCTGGGCTCAAGCAATTCTCCCACCTCAGCCTCCAGAATAGTTGGAACTACATGCCACCTCACCTGGCTAATTTTTGTATTTTTTTTGTAGAGACAGGATTTCACCATGTTGCCCAGATGATCCAGAACTTCTGAGATCAAGCAGTCCACCCACTTTGGCCTCCCAAAGTGCTGAGATGACAGGGGTGAGTCAATGCCCCTGCCCTAAAGTAATTGATTACTAATACTAATTTTTACTATAAAGACTGGCACCACTGACCTTTACCTAAAGACAGCTGATGAGCTCCATTTACTCAGTTACATAATTTACCTTCACAATACCAAGGATATCTAAAATCCTAGAAGTTATTTTAGTTGCTTAGAGATTTATTTCAGTTATTAGGAATTGTATATAGTAAAAGCATTGTTCTTGAGCTAAATTATGAAAAATGATCAAGCATATATACCACTTATGAAGCATTCACTTATATGCTGGTTTCACGTGAGTCACAAACTTAGTATTCAAAGCAATCATTTCAGCTAAAATTTTTTGAATACTGTTTTCTACAAGTATAGCTGTTCCAATATTTACTTGTTTGGGCTTGTTCAACACCACATTGACTTGTATAGTAACTGGTTCTAATTACATTTCAAAACTTTACTATATGCTTTATTTATATGACTAAGACTCATTTTGTTCTAATTGTTACCAAATATCAGCTCTTACTGTTATTCAAACCAGGGTTGCTTACAGGTTAGCAAATTTTGTGAGAGTAGCAAAATATATTTTTAAGCCAAAATAATTAATGCTCATGTATATAGTTAGTTTTGCAAACGTAAAGAACAAGACAAAACAAAATAAGAAACTAAAGACTTTCCATAAAGGAGAACATCTTTGGACAGAGTGGGGAAAGTTTCAGTAGAGTTTATCTAGGCTTGTGAGGATCAGTCTTGTTCTTGGGACTCTTGATTTTCAGCCAAAATATGATCTCTATTTAATTTAGGAGAGCCTGGAGAATTTTCTTCAGGTAAAGAACAAAGATTATATAGACCATGTATCATATCTGCTAATTAGTATTTACCCTCTCATTTTAGTAGCAAAGTGATTTATTTTAGGTAAAGGGTTAATAACGATTTAATTTTATATATCTTGAAAGAAGCTCTTCCCCATCCAAGGGTATGACTGAAATTCATTAGGAATAAAATTATATTCCTATAACAGAGTTCCTTATACTACACCAATTAGTATAAGGAGCTTTATTAACCAGTTTAACCTTTTCCAAGGGAAAGCTTAGATTGAAGATGGTTAATCCATTCTCAATAAAGGATGCTTGCATACACAACACATGATAGGCAATGTTTAATGCATTAACTGGCTAGACTCTAGGTAATAAAAGAGGGACAGCTGGGTGCGTGATGGAGCATCCCTCTGCACACTTTAGAAGAATTTATCTTATGTCACGAGGCATGGGAAATGAATTTGTATTCCTGGAGAAAATGGTTCTAATCAAAATTAAACGAAAATTGAAAACTCTGATCTAAACACATTGCTGGAACTATCTCATATCTAGCTGTTGGGGTTTAAGAAAAGGCCTAAGCAACTGGATGCATGCAAGATTAAAGGAATTAGGATTATTTGGTTTGGAGAAAGCACAATTGGAAAGTGACTGGCCATGATTATTTAAACATGATAGTATTATTTGGAGGATGTTGACCAGCTGTTGTCCAGCCCCAGTATGCCCTTCATGTTAAAAAAAAAAAAAAAAAAAAAAAAAAAAAAAAAAAACTATTTAAAACAGCAAAAAGAGAAATACAGACTAGGTCTCATGAGGAATTTACAAACTCTAGTATGAAGACATCATGAAATAGAAAAAAGACCATATAAATGATTATTATAAATAATAGTTGAGGGAGCTCACATCTAGCCATATAAATCCCATAACAGATTGCACAAACATTCTAGCTAACATATTCACGCCATTCATTTGGATTAAAGAGAAGTGTCTATTTATACGATTACGTAAATTGCAAATTAATGATTTTTATGTCACTCAAAAGTAAAAAAAAAAGAAAAGAAAAATGCGTGCCAGAGTGCCTATTTTTCTTTTGAAAGCATTGAACTCTTTCCCAAGCAAAAGATGCAATCTTTGCAACACTTGCTGTCATTCTTTGATCCCATGGTCATAAGAGAAAGGCACTCAACAGAGCGCAGAAAAATCCACTCCACTGTTCTCCTGATGTTCCCACATCTTTCTTTCTTTTCCTTTTTCTCTTCTTTTCCTGTCTTGTCTCGTCTCGTCCTCTCTTTTCTTTTCTTTTTTTTGAGACGGAGTCGCGCTGGAGTTCAGTGGCGCTATCTCGGCTCACTGCAAGCTCCGCCTCCCGGGTTCATGCCATTCTCCCGCCTCAGCCTCCCCAGTCGCTGGGATTACAGGCGCCGCCACCAGCCCGGCTAATTTTTTTTTTTTTTTTTTTTTTTTTGTATTTTTAGTAGAGACGGGGTTTCACTGTGTTACCCAGGATGGTCTCGATCTCCTGACCTCGTGATCGGCCCGCCTCGGCCTCCCGAAGTGCTAGGATTACATGGGATTACAGGCGTGAGCCACCACGCCCAGCCTTCCTGATGTTCCCACATTTTTCTTAGTGAAAATTATTAGCTGAAATCGCTTTGAATTAATGGAGTCTGTGTGGTTGAGATTGTGCTTTGCTCCACGGGACAGAAGAGACTGGGCTAGCTTGATACCTCGGCAAGGCAAACTAGAAACACCACTAGCCTATCAACAAAAGTTTAGCATAATGACAGAAAACGAGTATTCAGACCAAAACCAAAATGGATCATATAACCTAGATGTATTTGTATATAAACTTTCCAATTTTTCAGTGTAGAGATATTACAGTTAGTAGCAGAAATGCGGTGTCCTTATGCTTGTATATTGAGTTTTGAAATGTGATACAACTGATTTTGATTAACTTTATAAAGTTATAATTTACATACAATAAAATGCACCTATTTAAGTGTACATTTCAATGAGCTTCAACAAGCATATTAACTATGTAGCCACCATCACCATGAAGATATAGAATATTTCCATCATTCTAAGAAGTTCTTTTATTCCCTTTCTCAAAACACATCTTCCAAACTTCAGCTCAGGCAAAAACTGATAACCTGTCACTATAGATCACGTTTTTCTTATAAATTTAATCATATAATATGGACTCTTTCTGCCTTTTTTGCTCAGCCTTATGTTTTTGAGATTTGTTCATGTTGTTGTGTGTATAAATAAGTTCAATTATTTGTCAGTACTCTTGTTGATAAACATTTGGGTCATGTTCATTTTGGACTTGTAATGAACAAAGCTGCTGTCATTTTTTCTGTATGACTCTGTGTATGGACATTTTCAATTTGGGAGTCAATACCTAAGAGTGGTATTACTGATTTATATAGTAAATGTTTGTTTAAGAAGCTATGAAACTGTTTTTGTAAAGTATTTGTGTTTTTCATTGTCTCACCAACAATGCAGAACACTTCCAGTTTTCCACTTGCTCCATATCGTTGATAACACTTGCTATTGTCAGTCATATTGTAGCTATTGTCAAATATTTTATAAGATGTGATTGTGCTTTTAATTTGCACTTTCCTGATGACTAATTATGTTGAACATATTTTCATGTGATTATTGCTAATTTGTATATCTTCTTTTGTGAAATGGCTGTACAAAATTGTTCCTTAACAGGTTTGTTGATATACATATTTGTTACCAATCTTAGCAGAGAAATAGTTCTTCACCATTAAGTATGTAAGATTAATGTTAACTGTGGGTTTTCCAGATTCTTTTTATTAGGTTGACAAAATCTAGTTTGCAGAGAACTTTTATTATGAATGGGTTTTGAATTGTTCAAATGCTTTTTAAGGAATACTATTTGCCCAAATAGTCATGTTTATTTCATATACATGTAAATACACATACATATAGTATCTATATCTATATCTATCATTTGTGTATAGCTGTACTTAATACATCCCCCAAGGCTATCACTTGACTTTTTGTTACCTTAACAACATACTTCAAAGATCAAAAGTTACTGTTTCTTTTTATTTGGTGAAGCCCAACTTATCACTTTCCTTTCTTATAGTGTGCATTTTTTGTGTCCTAATTTGGAAATCCTTGCATATCTCAAGGTCATGAGGATTGTCTTTTGAGTTCTTCTAGAAGTTTTAGAGATTTAACTTCTACAGTTATGTTCATGATTCACTTTGAATTAGTTTTTGTAGATAGTGTCAGATAAAGATTAAAATTTATTTTACTCAATTGGTATCCAATTTGGTATCCAATTTTTCCAGCAGAATTTGTTGGAAAGAATATTCCCCATAAGTTACCTTGATATAACTGTTGAAAATAATTGAACCTAGATAGATAGATAGATAGATAGATAGATAGATCTATTTTTGGACTTTCTATTCTATTTCATTGATCTATATGTTTAATTTTACATTAATACCACACCACCTTGAATACTGTAGGTTCATAGTTTTAAGGCATTTTTGACTATTCAAGTTCCTTTTTATTTTGATATAGATTTTAGGTATGTTCTATAAAGTCAATAAGCCAATTTGTTTGACAATGTTTTTCAAGTCCACTCTATTCCTGTTGATATGTTAATATGTTATCTATTTGCTACCTAGAGATGAATATTGAAATCTTGAATTGTGGATCTGTCTATTTCTCCTTTTAGTTTTATTAGCTATTGCTTCACATAATTTGAAGTTCTATTATAGAGTTCATAAATATCTTTTTGATGAATTTACTACCCTTTATGTATGTTTTCCCATTTTGTACTTCTAATCTCTCTCTCTCTCTATATATATATATATGTGTGTGTGTGTATATATATATATATAAACTCTAGAGAGGGAAGTGGAGTAAGATGGCTAAATAGAACCCTCCAGTGTTTGATACTTCCTGCAGGAACACCACATTTTACAACTATCCACACAAGAAAGCACCTTCATAAAAAAAAAAAAAATTCAGGTAAGTGATCACAGTACCTTTTTTTAACATCAAATCAAGGAAAGAGGCACTGCAAATAGTAGAAAAGACAGGCTTAAATTGCTAACACCACCCCTCCCCCATCCCCCAGGAGCAGCCACATTGCATAGAGAAAGAATCTGTGTGCTTGAGGGAGAGTGTAGTGATTGTGGAACTTTGTATTGGAATCCAGTACTGACCCTTCCATAGTGGAAAGCAATACAGGGAAGAATTCAGATAGTGCCCGTGGAGGAATCATTTAGACCAGCCTCAGCCAGAGGGCAGAACCTGAGTTCCAGCTAGCCCCCCCACCACCAGCTAAAGTGCCCTGGGGATCTAAATAAACTTGAAACGCTCTCTAGGGCAAAAGGACTGATATTGCTGGACAAGTACAGGTGCTGTCTGAGATTGGAACCCGCACACACGGGGTGCATGTGACCTATGCAGACACCAGCCATGTTGGCCAAGGGAATGCTTGTAACAGTCCCACCCCAACCCCAGGCAGCAGAGCTTGAAGCTCTGAGAGAGACTCATTCCTTCTATTTGAAGAGAGGAGAGGGGAGTGGAAAGAGGACTTTGTCTTACAACTTGGATACTAGCTCAGTAACAGTGGAACAGAATACCAGGCAGAGTTGTGAGGCTCCTATTCTAGACCCTAGCTCCCAGATGACATGCCTAAACACATCTTAGTCCAGAAGGGAACATACTGCCTTGAAAGAAGGACCCAGTCCTGGCAGAATATATCACTTGATTACTAGAGTTCCCTTGGGCCTTGAATAAACATCCGCTGTAGCCAGGCAGTAATCACTGTAGTACTTGGGAGAGACTTAGTACCGTGTTAGCTTCAAGGGTGACCCACCACATTTCCAGTTGCAGTGGCTATGGGAAGTGACTCTTCTGGCTTAACGAAATAAAAGAGAAATGTAAAGGGAAATTTGTCTTGAAGCTTGGGTACAGTCCAGCCACAGTAAGATAAAGCACCAAGTGGGCTCCTGGGGTCCCTGAATTCAGTCCTTGCCACTGGAACAGCATTTTTTGTTCCACCCTGGGCTAGAGGGGAGCCCACTGCTGTGAGAGAGAGACATTGGCATGCAGCATTTGCCACAGGCTGATTGAAGAGACGTTGATTGAACATGCGTGATCGCTAGGCAGCACTTGCTATGGGCCTGGGGCAGTGATGTCCACAAGGAAAGACTCCTTGTTGAGGAAAAGAGAGGGAAGATTGGGAAGAACATTGTCTTGTAGATTGGGTGTCAGCTCAGAGGCGATAGACTGGAGAACAAAGTAGATTCCTAAGGTTCCCAACTTTAGGCCCTGGCTCCCAAATTGCATTTCTGAACTGACCCTGGAGGAAGGAAGGTATCTTGCCACCCTCAATGGAAGGACACCAGCCTGGCTAGATTTGACACCTGATGACCAAAGAGCCCTTGGGCCTTGAATGAACCTTGACTGTAGCTAAGTAGTGGTTGCCATGAGCATTGGGTGAGACCCAGAGTTGTGCTGGCTTCAGGGCTGACCCAGTGCAGTTGCAGTGGTAGTGGCCACAAGGCTACTTGTGTCACTGCTCTCCCAACTGTAGGCAGTTTAGCATGGAGAGAAAGGTCCCATTTGTTTGGGGAAAAGTAAGAGAAAAGAACAAGAGTCTCTTCTTAGTATTCAAGGGAATTCTCTGAGATCTTACCCAAGTCCAACAAGGCAGTATCTCTGCCAGTCTGCAAAAGTCCATAATTACTGATCTAGCGGTGGACCCTAATGCAGATTTGGCTGCAGCAAACAAAAACTTAAATCACAACACTCAATTCCCTTTGAATACTTGGAAAGTCTGTCCAAGAAGGATGGGTACAAACAATCCCAGACTGTAAATATTACAATAAATACCTAATTCCTTGGTGTCCACACATCAATGAACATCCACAAACATTAAAACCAACCAGGGAAAACTTGGTCTAACCAAAACTAAATAAAGCACCAGTGATAAATCTTAGAGTGACAGAGATGTGTGACTTTTCAGACAGAATTCAAAATAACTGTTTTTAGGAAGCTCAATGAAATTCAAGATAACAGTGAAAAAGAAATTCAGAATACTATCAGAGAAATGTAACAAAGAAATCAAATTAATTTTAAAATGAAGCAGAAATTCTGGAGCTGAAAATGCAATTGACATAGTGAAGAATGGATCAGAGTCAACAAGATAATTGATTAAGCAGAAGAAAGAATTAGCTTGAAGACAGGCTATGTAAAAATACACAGAGAAATGAAAAGAAAAAGAATTTTTTAAAATGAAGAACATCTACAAGATCTAAAAATAGCCCCAAAAAGGCAAATCTAAGAATTACTGGACTTAAAGAGAAAGTAAAAAAACAAATCAGGATAGAAAATTTATTCAAAGAGATAATATTCCAAACCTAGAGAAAGGTACTAATAGTCAAGTTCAAGAAGGTTGTAGAATACCAAGAAGATTTAACCCAAAGAACACTACCTCAACATATTTAATAATCAAACTCTTAAATATCAAGGATTTAAAAGGATCCTAAAACAGCAAGAGAAAAATAAACATGTAATATAAAAATGAGCTTCCGCACATCTGGCAGTGGACTTTTCCATGGAAACCTTACAGACCAAGGAAGAGTGACATGACATATTTAAACTGCTGAAGAAAAAGTATTTTATCCCTGAATAGTATATCCAGTGAAAGTACCCTTCAAACATGAAGGATAAATAAAGACTTTCCTAGACAAAGAGAAGCTGAGGGATTTCATCAAAATCAGACCTGTTCTATAAGAAATGCTAAATGGGCTTCTTCAATCTGAAAGAAAAGAACATTAATGAGCAACAAGAAATCATCTGAAGGTACAAAACCCACTGAAACTAGTAAGAACACAGATAAATACAGAATATTAGACATTGTAATTGTGTATCTGTACAGATCTTGAGTAGAAAGACTAAAAAATGAGCCCATCAAAAATAATAATTACAACAACTTTTCAAGACATAGACAATAAATTAAATGTAAATAAAAAAACAAAAAGTTAAATAGTTCTGGGGTTGAAGCATAGAGTTTATGTTGGTTTTATCTAACTTGTTTGTTTGTTGTTCTTGTAATTAGTGTTAAGATGTCTTCAGTTTAAAATAATGGGTTATAAGATGGTATTTGCAAGGCTCATAGTAACTTCAAACCAAGAAACCTACAACAGATACATGAAAAATAAAAGACAAGAAATTAAAACATACCACCAGAGAAAAAGACCTTTATAGAAAGGAAGATGGAAGGAAGGAAGGAAGGAAGGAAGGAAGGAAGGAAGGAAGGAAGGAAGGAAGGAAGGAAGGAAAGAAGGACGGACAATACAACCAGAAAACAAATAACAAAATTGCAATACTAAGTCCTTACTTATCAATAATAACTTTGAATGTAAATGAACTATACTTTCCAATCAGAAGACATAAAGGATCTAATTGGATATATAAAAGAAGAAACAATGATCTCTTGCCTAGAAGAAACACACTTTACTTATGAAAAAACACACACTGAAAATATGGGGATGTAAAAAGATACTCCATGAAAATGGAAACTGAAAAAGAGCAGGATTAGCTATACTACAAAATAGATTTCAAGAAAAAAGACATGAAAGAGACAAGGTCATTATAAAATAATAAAGAGGCCAATTCAGCAAGATAATGTAACAATTATATATGCAACAAACTCTAGATCCCCAAGATATAAACTAAAACTGCTAAAACCTACAAACAATCTAAAAATGGCTAGAAATGATAAACAAATTCAATAGAGTTGCAATGTACAAATCAACATTCAAAAATTAGGGGCATTTGTATATGGCAATAACAAACAACTTGGAAAAGAAATTAAGAAAGTAATTCCATATATGGTAGCTTAAAATAAAATACCTAGGAATAAACATACCCAAAGAAGTGAAAGATCTCACCGTGAAAATCATAAAACACTGATGAAAGAAACTGAAGTGGACAAAATAATAAACATAATTATGTTTATGAATTAGAAGAATCAAAATAGTTAAACTGTTTGTACTCAACAAAGCAATGTACAGATTCAATGCAATTCCTATCAAAATACCAATGACTTTCTTCATAGAAGTAGAAAAATTATTCTAAAATTTATATGGAACTATGGAAGAACCAGAATAGCTAAAGCTGTCCTAAGCAAAGAGAACAAAACTGGAGAAATCACATTACCTGACTTTGTATTATACTGAATAGCTTTAGTAACCCAAACAGCATGGTACTGGCATAAAAAGATACATAGAACCAATTAGTGAACCCAGAAATGAATCTACATATCTACGGTGAACTCATTTTTGACAAAGTCTCCAAAACATTCATTGGTGAAAGCACAGTCTTCTCAGTAAATGGTGCTAGGAAAACTGGATATCCATACCAAAAGAATGAAACTAGACACCTATCTCTCATCATATACAAAAAACAATAGAAATGGATTAAAGACTTAAATCTCAGACCTCAAAGTATGAGAGTATAAAAAGAAAATACTGGGGAATAACTCCAGGATATTGGTCTGGGCAGCAATTTCTTGAGTAATACTCCAAACGGAAAAGCAACCAAAGCAAAAATAGACAAATTAACAAATGTGTTAATCAAGTTAACAAATTTCTGCAAAGCAAAGGAAACAATCAGCAAAGTGAAAGATAACCCACAGAATGGGAGAAAATATTTACAAACTTGCAATCTGACATGGGATTCATAACAAGAATATATAAGAAGCTCAAATAACTCAACAGGAAAAAACCTGATGATCAAATTTTTTAAAATCCAATTTAAAATTATCAGAATAATGCAATTCAAAACTATAATTAGATATAATCTCCCCCCAGCTAAGTGGCTTTTATCTAAAAGTCAGGCAATAACATATGTTGGTGATGAGCCGAGAGAAGGGAACCCTCATAAGCTGTTGGTAGAAATGTAAATTAGTGGAAATGGCACAAAAATTGGCATCAGAGAGTGAAATGGTCTGAAGAATCCAGACACAGAGCTCCTGCACTTCTTCATCAGTAAGTTGATGTATTTTCAGGGGGCGGAGCAAGATGGCCAAATAGGAACAGCTCCAGTTTCCAACTCCCAGTGTGAGCGACACAGAAGACGGGTGATTTCTGCATTTTCAACTGAGGTACTGGGGACATCTCACTAGGGAGTGCCGGACAATCGGTGCTGGTCAGCTGCTGCAGCCTGACCAGCGAGAGCTGAAGCAGGGTGAGGCATCGCCTCACCTGGGAAGTGCAAGGGGAAGGGAATCCCTTTTCCTAGCCAGGGGAACTGAGACACACAACACCTGGAAAATCGGGTAACTCCCACCCCAATACCGCGCTTTAAGCAACGGGCACACCAGAAGAATATATCCCTCACCTGGCCGGGAGGGTCGCACGCCCACGGAGCCTCCCTCATTGTTAACACAGCAGTCTACAGCGATCTAACCGCGAGGAAGCAGCGAAGGCTGGGGAGGGGCGCCCGCCATTGCTGAGGCTTAAGTAGGTAAACAAAGCCGCTGGGAAGCTCGAACTGGGTGGAGCTCACAGCAGCTCAAGGAA
>NW_016816004.1:693792-703362 GCF_001698545.2 Rhinopithecus bieti
AGCACTATTCACAATAGCAAAGACTTGGAATCAACCCAAATGTCCATCTGTGACAGACTGGATTAAGAAAATGTGGCACATATACACCATGGAATACTATGCAGCCATAAAAAAGGATGAGTTTGCGTCCTTTGTAGGGACATGGATGCAGCTGGAAACCATCATTCTTAGCAAACTATCACAAGAACAGAAAACCAAACACCGCATGTTCTCACTCATAGGTGGGAACTGAACAATGAGATCACTTGGACTTGGGAAGGGGAACATCACACAGTGGGGCCTATCATGGGGAGGGGGGAGGGGGGAGGGATTGCATTAGGGAGTTATTCATTATATAAATGATGAAATGATGGGTGCTGACGAGTTGATGGGTGCAGCACACCAACATGGCACAAATATACATATGTAACAAACTAACAAACCTGCACGTTATGCACATGTACCCTAGAACTTAAAGTATAATAAAAAAATGAAAAAAGAAAAAAGAAATGTAAATTAGTACAGCCACTATGGAGAACAGTATGGAAGTTCCAATGAAATAAAAAATAGGGTGGAGGAGAAGAGCACAACTGTTGAATAGAATGCTCCACTGATTACACCCCTGCAGAGATATCGATTTAACAACTATATACACTTTCAACGCACCTTTATAAGAACCAAAATTCATGTGCTCACAGTATCTGGTTTTAACTTTATGTCACCGAAAGCATCATTGAAGAGGGCAGGAAAGAGTCCTGAATCACCCACATCACCCCTTCCTCCTCCCACGGCAGAGGCCATGTGGTATGGAAAAAGAATCTGAGTGTTTGGGAGAAAAATGTAGCAATTGTGAGACATTCCATTGAACTCAGTGCTGTCCCGTCATAGCAGAAAGCAAAACCAGACTGAACTCAGCTGACTCCCACCTACGGATGGAGTATTTAAAACAGTCCTAGCCAAAGGGGAATTGCTTGCTGCAGCAGTGGGAAACTGAGTTCTGCCAAGCCTCATCACCATAGGCTCAAATGCTCTGGGCCCCTAAATAAATTTGAAAGGCAGTCTAAGCCACAAGGACTGCAACTCCTGGGCGAGTCCCAGGGCTGAACAGGGCTCAGTGCCAATGGATTTGTGGGGCATGCAGCTGACTGAGACACCAGCTGGGGTGGCTAAGGGAGTGCTTGTGCCACCCCTCCCCCAACACCAGGTTCCACAGCTTGCAACTCCAAAAGAGACCTTCTTTCTTCTACGTGAGGAGATAAGAGGAAAAAGCAAAAAAGACTTTGTTTTGCATCTTGCACACCAGCTCAGTCACACTTGGATAAGGCACTGTTCAGAGCCTTGGGGCCCCCTTTCCAGGCCCCAGCTCCTGGATGACATTTCTAGAAACACCCTGGGCCAGAAGGGGACCCACTGCCTTGAAGGGAAGGATCCAGTCCTGCTAGGACCCATCATGTGCTGATTAAAGACCCCTTGGCCCTAAATAACCAGCAGTGATACCCAGCTAGTATACCATGGGCCTTGAGAGAGACTCTGAGATTGGCTGGCTTAAGGTGAGACTCAGCACATTCCCAGCTGTGGTGGCCACCTACAGGGAGAAACTTCTGCATGAGAAAAGCAGAGGGAAAAGTAAAGTGGACAGTGCCTTGCACCTTAGGTATTAGCTTGACCACAGGGAGATAGAGCATCAAACAGACTCTTCAGATGCCTGATTCCAGACCTAGACTCTTGGATGGCATTTCTGGACCTGCCCTTGGCCAGATAGGATCCCCCTGCCCTGAAGGGCAAGTCCCAGGCCAGGCAGCATTAACCACAAGCTGACTGCAGAGCCCTTGGGCCTTAAGGGAGCATCAATGGTATCCTGGCAGTACTCCCCCTGGGCCTGTGGAGGTGCTGGTCACAGGATAAGGCTCCTCTGCCTGTGGAAAAGGCACAGAAGAGTTGGAAGGACTATCTTTTGTAGTTTGAGTATAGTCTCAGCTGCAGTACAACAAAATACCAGATAGATGCCTTACATTTTTGCCTCCAGTTCCTGGATCCCAGATGGTACCACTGGACCTACCTAGGGTCTGAGGGAACTCACTGCCCTGAAAGGAAGGACAGAAGCCTAGTTGACTTCACAATCTGCTGACTGTAGAGTCCCAGCAAACATAGGCGGTATCCAGGTTGTGGTTACACCAGTCTTTTGGCAAGACCCAGTGCTGTGCTGGCTTCAAGTCAGACTCAATGTAGGCCTAGTGGTGGTGGCCATAGTGGTACTTGTGTTACCCCAACCCCAGCTCCAGGTGGCTCAGAACACAGAGAGAGATTTCATTTGGGAGAAACTAAGGGAAGGTAACAAAAGTCTCTTCCTGGTAATCCAGAGAATTCTCGATCTTGTCCAAGACCATCAAGGCAATAACTCTGTAAGTTGGAAGGACCCCAGTATTACTGTGCTTGTGATGGACTCTACCACAGCTGTGGCTTAGATCACAACACACAAGTCCTTTTGCGTACTTGGAAAGCCCTCTTATGAAGGATGAGTACAAAGAATACCAGATGGCAAAAATTACAATAAATAATTAACTCTTCAATGCCCAGACATGACAAACATCTAAGAAGCATCAAGACCATTCAGGAAAACATGGTTTTAGCAAACAAACTAAGTGAGATACCAGGGACCAATCCTGGAGAAACAGAGATATGTGACCATTCAGGTAGAGAATTCAAAATAGCTATGTTGAGGAAACTCAAAGTAATTAAAGAGAACACAGAGAAGGAAATCAAAATTCTATAATATAAATTTAACAAATACATTGAAATAATTTAAAAGAATAAAGCAGAAATTCTAGAGTTGAAAAATGAAATTGGCATACTGAGGAATGCACCAGAGTTTTTCAATAGCAGAATTGATCAGATAGAAGAGAGAATTAGTGAGCTTGAAAACAGGCTATTTGAAAATACACAGAGGAGACAAAATAAAAAAGAATAAAAAGCAATGAAGGATGCCTACAAGATCTAGAAAATAGCCCCAAAAGGGCAAATTTAAGAGTTAGTGGCCTTAAAGACAAGGTAGAGAAAGAGATAGGGATAGAAAGTTTATTCACAGGGATAATAACAAGAAATTCTCAAATCTAGAGAAAGGTATCAACATTCAAGAACAAAAGGGTTATAAATCACCAAGATGATGTAATCCAAAGAACACACCTCAGAGCATTGAATAATCAAACTCTGAAAGGTCAAAAACAAAGAAAGGATCCTAAAAGCAGCAAGAGAAAAGAAAAATAACAAAGAGTTTCAATAAGGCTGGCAGCAGACTTTTCAGTGGAAACCCTACAGTCCAAAAGAAAGTGGCATGATGTATTTAAAGTACTGAAGAAATTTTTGTTTTTTACTGTAAAATAGTATATCTTGTGAAAATATCCTTAAAATGTAAAGGGAGAAATAAAGACTTTCCTAAACAAATAAAAGCTGAGGGATTCTATCAATATCAGACTTCTACAGAAATGCTAAAGAAAGTACTTCAATCAGAAAGAAAAAGACATTAACAAGCATTACAAAATCATCTGAAGGTGCAAAAATCACCACGGTTAGTAAGTACACACAGAAAAACACAGAGTATTATGCCACCAGAGAAAATCATCTTCACTAAAAAGAAGACTTGAAGGAGAAGGAAAGGAAGAAAGAGGGGAAGACCACAAAACAATCAGAAAACAAATAACAAAATAGCAAGAGTAAGTCCTTACTTCTCAGTAATAACATTGAAAGTAAATGGAAAACACCCTCCAATCAAAAGACATATAGTGGCTGAATGGATTAAAAAACAAGACCCAATAATCTGTTTTCTAGAAGAAATACACTTAACCTATAAAAATACACATAAACTGAAAATAAGGGAATGGAAAAAGATGTTCCATGCCAATGGGAACCAAAAAAGAGCAAGAGCAGCTATTCTTATATCAGACAAATAGCTTCCAAGACAAAAATCATGAGACAAAAAAGGTCATTATATAATAAGGAAAGGGCCAAACTAGCAACAGAATAAAATGATTATAAATATATATGCAGCCAACACAGAAACACCCAGAGAAATAAAGCAAATATTATTAGAGCTAAGGACAGAGACCTCAATAAAATGATAGCTGGAGATTTCCACACCTCACTTTTAGCGCTGGACAGATCTCCCAGGCAGAAAATCAACAAAGGAACATTGGCCTTAAAATGCACTATAGAATAAATAGACATGATAGATGTTTACAGAACATTTCATCCAATGGCTACAGACTATGAATTATTTTTCCTCAACACATCAATCATTCTCAAGGATAGATTATATGGTAGGTCACAAAACAAGCCTTAAAACATTCCCAAAACTTGAAATATTATCAAGAATCTTCTCTGACACAATGGAACAAAACTACAAATCAATAGCAGGAGGAATTTTGGAAACTATACAAACACATAAAAATTAAACAATATATGACCAGTGGGCCATTGAAGAAATTAAGGAAGAAATTAAGAAATAAATTGAAAAAATTCTTGAAATAAATAATAATGGAGACACAACATAAATCTTATGAAATTTAGCAAAAGCAAGACTAAGATGGAAGTTTATGGCCCTAAGTGCCTACATCAGAAAAAGAAAAACTCCACCTAAAGATGCATCTAAGAACTAGAAAAGCAAGAGAAAACCAAACCCAAAATTAGTAGATGAAAAGAAATAATGAAGATGAGAGTAGAAATAAATGAACATGAAATGAAGGAAACAATATTAAATATCAGTGAAACAAAAAGTTGGTTTTTTGAAAAGGTAAAATCGACAAAACTTTACCCACACTAAGAAAAAAAGAAAACATAAATAAATAAAATCAGAGATGAAACAGTAGATATTACTTCTGATAGTGCAGAAATTCTAAGCATAATTAATGACTACTATGAGTAATTTTATGTCAATACATTGAAAAATCTAGAATAAATGGATAAATTCCCAGACACATACAACCTACTCAGGTTGAAGCAGGAAGAAGTTCAAAACCTGAACAGATTAATAACAAGTAATGAGATCAAAACCATAATAAAAAGTCTCTCAGCAAAAAAGGTCTGGGTCCCAATGACTTCACTGCTAAATTCTACCAAACATTGAAAGGAAAACAAGTATCAATTCTACTCAAGCTATTCTGAAAAACAGAGAAGATAATACTTCCAAATTTATTCTACAAGGCCAGTATTACCCTGATACCAAAATCAAGCAAAGACACATTAAAAAAACTACTGGCCTATAGCTCTGATAAATATTGGTGCAAAAATCCTCAAGAAAATGCTAGCAAACTGCATTCAACAACATATTAAAAAGATCATTTATTGTGACCCAGTGGGATTTATCCCAAGGATGCAAGAATGGCTCAACATATGCAAATCAACTGATGTAATGCATCATATCAACAGAATGAAGGACAAAAACCATATGATCATTTTCGTTGATGCTGAAAAAGCATTTGATAAAATTCAACATCCCCTCATGATAAAAATGCTCAAAAAACTGGGGGTAGAAGGAGCATACCTTAACATGATGAAAGCCATATACAACCAACCCATAGCTAGTATCATATTATATGGAGAAAAAGTGAAAACATTTCCTCTATACTCTGCAATATGACAAGGATGCTCATTTTCACTACTGTTATTCAACACTGAATTGGAAGGTCTAGTTAGAGCAATCTGACAAAAAATAAAATAAATAATAAGCATCTTTATTGGAAAGGAAGAAGTTAAATTATACTTCTTTGCAGATTATGTGATATTATATTAGGAAAACCCTATAGATTCCATCAAATTACTATTAGAACTGATAAACAAATTCAGTGACAATGAAGGATACAAACTAAATATTCAAAAATCAGTAGCATTTCTAGATGCCAACAGCAAACAATCTGAAATAAGAAATCAAGAAAGTAATCCCATTACAAAAGTTACAAATCAAATAAAATACCTAGGAATTAGCCAAAGAAGAGAAAGATCTCTATAACGAAAATTATAAAACACTGGTGGCAGAAATTAAAAAGGACACTGTAAAATGAAAGAAATTCCATTTTCATGAATTGGAAGAATCAACATTGTTAAAATTTTCATGCTACCCAAAGCAATCTATAGATTCAATGCAATTTCTATCAAAATACCATGACTTTCCTCACATAAATAGAAAAAACAAGCCTAGCATTTGTTTGGAACCAGAAAAGACCCAGAATAGCCAAAGCTATCCTAAGCAAAAAGAACAAAACTGGAGGAATCACATTACCTGACTTCAAATTATACTACAGAGCTATAGTAACCAAAACAGCATGGTACTGGCATAAAAACAGATACATAGACCAATGGGACAAAATAGAGAACCCAGAAACAAATCTACACACCTACAGTGAACTCATTTTTGACAAATGTGCCAAGAACATAAACTGGGGAAAAGACAGTTTCTTCAATAAATGATTCTGAGAAAACTGGATATCCATATGCAGAAGAATAAAAGTAGATACCTATTTCTTACCATATGCAAAAATCACATCAAAATGGGTTGAAGACTTCAATCTAAGAACTCAAACTGTGAAACTATCTCAAGAAAACATTGAGGAATATTCTCGGATGTTGGTCTGGGCTACAATTTCTTGAGTACAACCCCCAAAGCAAAAGCAACCAAAGTACAAATGGACAAAGGGGGGCCCATCAAGTTTAAAAACTTCTGCACAGCAAACAATCGACAAAGTGAAGAGACAACTCATGGAATGGGAGAAAATATTTGAAAAGTTCCTATCTGACATGAAATTAATAACCAGAACATATAGGGAGCTCAAACAACTCTATAGGAGAAAAAAATCTAATAATCTGATTTAAAAATGGGCAAAGAGTCCGAATAGACATTTCTCAAAAGAAGATATACAAATGGTCAACAAGTATATGAAAAGGTGTTCACCATCATTGCTAATCCAAGAAATACAAATCAAAATGACAATGAGATATCATCTCACCCCAGTTAAAATGGCTTTTATCTAAAAGTTGGGCAATAACATGTGCTGGTAAGGATATGAGTGCAGGGAATCCTCATATGCTGTTGGAAGAAATTCATAGCCACTATGGAGAATAGTTTGGAGGTTCCTCAAAAAACTAAAAATACAGCTGCCTTACTATTCAGCAATCCCTCTTCTGGGTATATACCCAAAAGAAAGGAAATCAGTATATCAAAGAGATATCTACACTCCCATGTTTATTGCAGCATTGTTCACAATAGCCAAGACACAAAAGCGACATAAGTGTCCATCAGCAGATAAATGGAGAAAGAAAATTTACATATACACAATAGAGTACTATGCATCTTTAAAAAATGTGATTCTGTCATTTGCAACAATATGGATGGAACTGGAGGTCATTATATTATGTGAAGTGTAAGCTAGGCATAGAAAGACAATCATCACATGTTCTCACTTCTTTGTAGAAGCTAAAAATTAAAACAATCGAACCCATGGAGACAGGGAGTACAAGGATGATTACCAGAGGCTGAGAAGAGTATTGGAGGTTGGGAAGTGGGGAAGTGGGGAGTGTTTGTTAATGGATGCAAATAAATAGTTAGAAAGAATAAGACCTAGTATTCGCTAGTACTAAAGGGAGACTATTGTAAAAAGAATTTAGTTGTACATTTTAAAATAACTAAAAGATTATAATTGGATTGTTACACAAAGGATAAATACTTGAGGGGGTGGATACCCATTTTTCTGTAATATGATTATTACGCATTGCATTCCTGTACCAAAATACCTCAGGTACTCTATAAATATATACACCTACTATTAATATGTACCCACAAAAATTAAAACTTAAGAAAATGATAAAAAAAAAACCTTATTGCTAAAAATGCTAATGATCATCAGAGGCTTCAGTGAGTGATAATTTTTTGCTGGTAGAGGTATTCGCCTCAATATTGTTGTTTGCTGACATCAGGATGGTGGTTGCTAAAGGCTGTAGTGGCTGTAGCAGTCTCTTAAAATAAGAGAAAAATAATGTTTGTCACATCAACACTTTTTTTCACAAAAGATTTCTCTGTAGCATTCAAAGCTGTTTGATAGCATTTTGCCCATAGTAGAATTTTCAAAACTGGAGTCAGTTTTCTCAAACCCTGCTACTGCTTTATCAACTAGGTTTAAGAAATATTCTAAATCCTTTGTTGTCATTTCAACAATGTTCACAGCATCTTTACCAGGAGTAAATTATATCATAAGAAACAACTTTCATGCTCATCCATAAGAAAACACTTCATCTGTTCATGTTTTACCATGGGATTTCAGCAATTCAGTCACATCTTCAGGCTATACTTCTAATTCTAGTTTTCTTACTGTTTCCACTGCATCTGTAGTTGCTCCCTCCACTGAAGCCTGGATCCCCCCAAAGTCCTCCGTGAGTATTGGGATCAACTTCTCCCAAACTCTTGTTAACATTGGTGTTCTGACTTTCTCCCATGAACTGCAATGTTCTTAATGGCATCTAGCATGGTAAATTCTTTCCAGAAAATTTTCTTTTTTTTTTTCATTTTTATTATACTTTAAGTTCTAGGGTACATGTGCATAACGTGCAGGTTTGTTACATATGTATACTTGAGCCACATTGGTGTGCTGCACCCATCAACTCGTCAGCACCCATCAACTCGTCATTTACATCAGGTATAACTCCCAATGCCATCCGTCCCCCCTCCCCTCTCCCCATAATAGGCCCCGATGTGTGATGTTCCCCTTCCAGAGTCCAAGTAATCTCATTGTTCAATTCCCACCTGTGAGTGAGAACATGCGGTGTTTGGCTTTCTCTTCTTGTGATAGTTTGCTGAGAATGATGATTTCCAGCTGCATCCATGTCCCTACAAAGGACACAGACTCATCCTTTTTTATGGCTGCATAATATTTCATGGTGTATATGTGTCACATTTTCTTAATCCAGTCTGTCACTGATGGACATTTGGGTTGATTCCAAGTCTTTGCAATTGTGAATAGTGCCGCAATGAACATACATGTGCATGTGTCTTTATAGCAGCATGATTTATAATCCTTTGGGTATACACCTAGTAATGGGATGGCTGGGTCATATGGTATTTCTAGTTCTAGATCCTTGAGGAATCGCGATATTGTTTTCCACAATGGTTGAACCAGTTTACAATCCCACCAACAGTGTAAAAGTGTTCCTATTTCTCCACATCCTCTCCAGCACCTGTTGTTTCGTGACTTTTTAATGACTGCCATTCTAACTGGTGTGAGATGGTATCTCATTGTGGTTTTGATTTGTATTTCTCTGATGGCCAATCATGATGAGCATTTTTCATGTGCCTGTTGGCTGTATGCATATCTTCTTTTGAGAAGTGTCTGTTCATATCCTTTGCCCATTTTTTGATGGAGTTGTTTGTTTTTTTCTCATAAATTTGTTTGAGTTCTTTGTAGGTTCTTCATATTAGCCCTTTGTCATATGAGCAGATTGCAAAAATTTTCTCCCATTCTGTAGGTTGCCTGTTCACTCTGATGGTAGTTTCTTTTGCTGTGCAGAAGCTCTTTAGTTTAATTAGATCCCATTTGTCAATTTTGGCTTTTG
>NW_016816004.1:705916-709407 GCF_001698545.2 Rhinopithecus bieti
GAGGCTGTGGCGGGAGAATGGCGGGAACCCGGGAGGTGGAGCTTGCAGTGAGCTGAGATTGTGCCACTACACTCCAGCCTGGGCCACAGAGCAAGACTCCGTCTCAAAACAAACAAATTAAAAAAAAAAAAAAAAAAGAAAATTCTTTTCTTTAAGGATGTTGAATATTGGCCCCCAGTCTCTTCTGGCTTGTAGAGTTTCTGCTGAGAGATCTGCTGTTAGTCTGATGGGCTTCCCTTTGTGGGTAACCCGACCTTTCTCTCTGGCTGCCCTTAACATTGATAATTTTCAATTTACCTTGCCCACATGCATTAGAGGAATCATTTTCTATAGCTTTACAAGATGTATGTCTTAATAAGACTTAAAGCCAGAAATTACTTTTTGATCCATAGGCTGAAGAATGGATGTTGTCTTAGCAGGCATGAAAACAACATTAATCTCTTTTTATATTTCCATGAGAGCTCTCGAGTGACTAAGAGCACTGTCAATGAGTAGGAGTATTTTGAAAAGAGTATTATTTCCTGGGCAGTAGGTCTCAACAGGAAGCTTAAAATATTTAGTAAGCCAGGCTGTAAGCAGATGTGCTGTCAACCAGGCTTGTTGTTCCATTTATAAAGCACAGGCAAAATAGATTTAGCATAATTCTTAAGGGTCCTAGGTTTTTCAAAATGGTAAAAGAGCATTGGCTTCAACTTAAAGTAACCAGCTACACAAGCCCTTAACAAGAGAGTCAGTCTGTCTTTTGAAGTTTGGAGCCAGTCATTGACTTCTCCTCTCTAGCATGAAAGTCACAGATAGCATCTTACTCCAACAGAAGACTGTTTTATCTAGGTGGAACATCTGTTGTTTGGTGTAGCCACCTTCATCAATGATATTAGCTACATCTTTTGTATAACTTGCTACTGGTTCTTCATCAGCACTGGCTGCTTTACCTTGTACTTCTTTGTTATAGGGATGGCTTCCTTCATTAAATCTCATGAACTAACCTCTGCTAGATTCCTACTTTTCTTCAGCCTCCTCACCTTTCTCAGTCTTCATATATTTGAAGAGAGTTAGGGCATTTCTGTGGATTACACTTTAGCTTAACAAGTGTTGTAGCTTCTCAATTTTCATAGTGTCCACAACCCCTCTTTTTTTTTTTTTTTTTTTTTGTCTCTTATTCAACTTTGTAGTACTTAAGATAATCTTTAATTGAAGAGATATGTTGCATAAAACCACAAAGCTGCAAAAAGGTTTTATAGTTAACAGTTAATCTGGAGTAACATCTTAATTTTCTTTAATCCCAAAATCATCTACTCTGCTAATTTAATTAATTGCTAACATTATCACCATCTATTTTTACTCATCCAACCATAGGACTTAAGCTCAAACTCTTTTCAAAATAAACCTACCCCATCCTATGGAAGTTGTAAACTAGAAAAATGATCGATTTAGCTGGACTCTTTTGGGCTAGTTTTTTTTTTTTTTTTTCTAATTTTACTTTAAGTTCGGCACAACCCCTCTTTTAATGATATACTGAACTCCCTCGCCATACCTCTGTCCCACCAGCATAGACATTCATTACTTTTTTATTTCCAAATCCAGTGGACACTTTTCAGTTCCTATTTTGCCTTACTATTTACCATTTGACACTATTTTTGAAACCCAGTCTTCCTTTGGTTTCTAATTTTTCTTCTTCCCTTACTAACAGGTTAGTGCCCTTTGCTGTTGTTTTACTTCTACTCATTCCTTGAATGTTGATGTTTCTAGATTATCTGCTCATTTCATTACCCACACTCTCCCTGTGTAATCACATCTACTCTGACAAATAGAGTAATCACATCTATTAGTAAGGGTCAACGTTACGATAACATGACAATGAGACCCTACAAAACTCAATTACTTAAAGAACAAATACTTTTTAAAAATTCACAAAACAGTTCAAGATGAGTACTTTAGGCTGGTGAGAGGCTTTGTTCCAGTGACCCAGGTTTCTTTCAAATCAATATATATATATATATACACACACACACACACACACACACACACACACACACACACAAGTTGGATCATGTCACTTAAAAGAAAAGCAATGGTTTAAAAAAATAAAGTGCAAGCTCCTTAACTTTGCTTATAAATCTCTCTACAATCTAGCCCTTGCCTAATGCTCAGCTGTATCCATGGCCATTCTTTCATAGTTTTGAAGTCTATGATCCATTAGTATTAAACCAATCTCAGTTTCTTGAAATAATATTTTATGTATTTATATGTCATTCTCTTTGTGTAGATATCATTTTATCCTCTTTTGTTTGGTTATTTCCCACCTTTTACTTATCTTCTAGGTTTGAGCTAAAATTTTATTTCCTCCACTGAATTCATAAGACACTTTAATGTTAATAGTTGAGGAAGTAATTCAAAGAGAATGCATAAAATACAATGAGAGATATTAATAATATCTCTAACTTAGAAAGCTATTGCTTATGAACTCATGGATACAATTTTAGTGCAAGTTCTGTTAGCAGATGGCCAGCAATGTTGGACCACAAACTCTGAAACACAAAATTAGGTATCATTCAATTACAAAGGCTATTAATACATAGTTATATTCCTGTATCTGCATATAGCAGTGTGAAAGAATCATGTAGGCCTTTATTTAGAAATTTCCCCCTTGTTTAGTTGCCGTTTTTTGGTGCCTAGATTTTTTTTTTTTTTAGTAACAGGACATAACTAGCAAGGTCTTCTATACTGTCAGTTCAATTAATGTTTTCAAAAATGAAATCTATTGTGCTTGCCCTATTGTTTTCACATGGAAATGGGTAGCTTAGCCTTGGTATGTTGGCCCAAATGCTACATTCTTTTTTAAAAGATTCATCTCCAATTCAACTTGAAAAGTTGCCTATGTCATTGACATTGCCAATTACATTTCATCAAAGTCTGTACTTCGTTAGCTTTCCAAAACAAGCAGAGGAGAATTCTGATTTTTAGTAGGTGGTCCCAGTAATTGCAGGCCTTGAAAAACTTCAGAGACATTTTAATTTTATGTAGACCTTATCTAAATTTTATATCTGTCAATATAAAAATTCATCCTCATAAGCTCCCTCAGCTTATGTGAAGCAGCATTCACCATATTGCTTTTTATCTAGAACTTCTTTATGTATTCCTTTTATTTTGTACACAATTGGCTCTGTGTGCTTTTGTCTTGTCTAGGATTCATTCCACAATTTTTAATCTCTTGACTAATTAATTTTAGATATAGAAAGCATATATTTGCTTCACATTTTACATAGTACTTATTAATAAGATATGCATAGCACATAGTAGATTAAGTAAAAACATAGTAGTAAATAGTTGAAGACAAAGAAGTCTATGGGTAACAATAAGGTGACCAACAGAGATAGTTCCTCAACTACTTGAGGAAAATATACAAAAAATAAAATGCTGCCATCTCTCTTAAAGTATATTTTATTAATTTCTCTCAAAGGGAGCCATTTCTTAAAATATATATATATATA
>NW_016816004.1:709542-717175 GCF_001698545.2 Rhinopithecus bieti
TATATATATATATATTCCTGATTTTAAATAAATGCTAATAAAATAATTTACATGAAGGTGAACAAAATAGAAATATTCATTGTTACTTGTTGTGATTATTGTTGTAAAATGAATTACCCATGACTCTTTATAATGGGTTTATAAGAGACCTAATTATATGGTACCTGCTGCTCACTGCACCCAAATAAGTTGCCTGAATTTGGTGAAGTAAGAAATAAAATTTTCAAGAAAAAGCACAGTGAAAAGTTGACAATGTAAAGAATATATATTCTTTCAGGAAGATTTATAAGTAAGGAAGCATCAAAAGGGTTGCGCCAGGAGCATGTTCATGTAAGTAGGAAAAATGTCAGGTTAATCACAAAAGATATGTCAGTAGGGTAAGGAAGGCTAGAGATGGTGATGTAGAGCAAAGTCATGTAAAATTTTATGAGTACCCATTCTGTCTTCATTCCACTGAGCATATGTGCCCGTTTGATACCAAATTACAGCATGGATGGGGGGATACAGGGATCATTGTAGTCCTATCATATTTTTAGTGATTCGGTAATTAACAAAAGTTCAAAAGTATTTAAAGTTCTTTTTCCTTCTTACTTGATAAGAAGAAAACATACTGTTCTCTACAATATACACTGTTATGTATTCTGAACCTCTAAAAGTTTATAAAAGAAAAAAAAATATCATGGCAATAACTTTTGGTGATGTGAGAGTTTCATCAGTAACAGTAATTAAATGAGAGATGGGTTATTGCGAATGTGAACACCAACTTCATAGTTTGAGTACCACATTTTGTTTGCAAATAAATATCTCAAGTGCTTTCCAAAGGAATGAAAATGGAAAGACAAGAAAAAGACCATAATTGCACAAGATTCAGATGAAGAGGATAGGATTCCTATGTCACGCATGAATTCATTTAACTAGAGTTTTTCTACATCATGGGACTGTACAAAAGGCCTAGTGCAGACAAGTCTGCAGGCATGTTTTTAAGCAAGTGTTCGTTGAAACATGGGCATCATTAACTTATGGCCTAAATATCAGAGAATAGTTAAAGAGGTGAGCATCAGGGTATTGAAGGAGAAGATCCATGTTGACATTTCCCAAGAATCTACTGTTCCAGAACCCTTGGGAAAATTACATTAACTGTTAAAACACACAAAATTACAAACAGTAGACATATTTTGTTTTAAAAAATATTTATATTAATTAAATGGTTAAACATTTGTACTACTACCCATGTTCTTCACCCTCCCCCTCCAAAAAAGTAATAATAACCACAGCAGTTCTAAGATTTCTTTCATGCTATATTCAAGTCACTAAGGAAAGCCAAAGGACAAGTCTCAGAGAAAGACTGTCTTTGCTAAAAATATCATGCTTCCAGTCTTTAAATTTCTACCAGTGTGGTGACATGGTACGTACTGACTTTAAATGTTCCCAGCATGTTGGAATCTTAGGGTGAGACTTAGATAATTCCATGAGCTTAAGAGAGTTTGGCTCACATTTATTTCTTTTAAGTCAAGGAGTTTAGGCAAAACTACTATTAGATTATAGTGAGGTCATGAAAATTTGGGGAGGAATTATGCATCTTTCCAAGGCCTGGTGATTTTTCAGTATAGTATAATTTCCAGGATCAATGGAGTTTTCTAGCAGAATCTACTATTCTACTATATCTATAAATTAAGATAAATCTATAAAATACTAATGATTATCCCAACAATAATAAAGAATTTTAAAACACATATATATTCCTGTGCATACACACATGCACATTTGAAACTAAAAGAAATGAATCTTTAACAGCAAAGTTAGTACCCCCCATATTGCTTTTAAAATGGCTGTGTATTTGACTTTGAATGTTCTGATGGCCAGGGAAATAAGGGAAATATGCTGAAAAATTACTTTCAGAAGAAAGAATAATAATTCCTCAGAGGAGTTTTGGTCTGGTTCCCTCATAGCCCTGATTCTCAGAATTTAGTTATAATCAACCACCTGTCCTCATAAGACAAGAGTCATTATTGACATCAAGTCTTCATGAGGCAGGTCTGAAGGGACTTTGGAAGCACTGGGTCGAGGAATTTTAAAGGAAGCTGAGAAATAAGCAGCTATTTAAATTTTCTACAATTTTGTCTGGAAATCTCAATAGGAAAATATATATTTTTTCTCTATGTTGAAATAGTACATGGTCTATGTAAATTAAACATTCTAAAGTTAGAGTTTTGCCACTGGATAAAGTTCCTACATTTTTAGTAATGCAAAATAAAGTTTGAATTGTGTTTTACTGTTCCTATTCTGTCCAGAAAGTGATAAACAATGGGATTACAATCGTAAATTTTGAAAATATGCTTCTTTTAAAACAAATGTTGGAAAACTAGGCAGCACCATGTGAAGTCCAAGAGACTGGACCATCGTTATTTAATTCTAATGTGTAAGGCTTGTGGTTGGGATGATATTTTGATATGGTAACCATGTGAGTTTTTGTTATTGTTGTCCCCAGGATGCTGGGACCTTGTGGCACTTAACATGCAAAATAGGCTATGAGGCATTTATTTCCCCAAAGAAATGTTTCAGCACAGATAATTTAAAATCCATGCTCTTAAATTTTTAATTGCAAAAGTCAAGATCCATAAAAAAGAGGGCAAAAGACAGAAGAAACAAGTCAGAGGGCCCCTTTTCCTCCTCTTGTCCTCACTTTAAGGGACTGCGCTGGGTTGCACAGTGGGACAAGAAGGAGATATGGAGTGGAATAGAGTGTAAGATACCTGGACACCTCTGAGTGAAAGTTGTGATGTACCTGTCCTCTTGAGTGAAGCCCTATTGGAAAAGTGTGTGTGTGTGTGTGTGTGTGTGTGTGTGTGTGTGTGTGTGTATGAAACTCTAATGTATCTAGCTTTTTCTTCATCAATACAAATGGGTAACTAAAGTCACCACTATATTAGAATAATGTAGCATGAAAGAGAAAGAAAAGCAACATGATCAACATGAAAGAATGTGGGGAGAAAAGAATGGAGGGAGAGAGCTAGCTTAAGGAAATGGCATACATGATTGTAGAGGCTGGAAAATTCAAAATCTACAAGATAGGCCAGCAGGCTGGAGACTCAGGGAAGGGTTGATGTTACAGCTGGAGTCCAAAGACAATTTGGGGGCAGAATTCCCTTTTCCTTGGGGTATGTCAGTCTTTTTTTTTCTTCTAGGGCTTCAACTGATTGGAGATCCTCCACATTATAAAGGATAATTTGCTAACTCAAAGTCCACTGATTTAAATGTTAATGTCATCTAAAAATATCTTCACAATAACATCAAGACTAGTATTTGACCAAATATCTGGGTACCTTGCCTAGCTAAGTTGACACATAAAATTAACCATCACAAACATTAAACATTTCTGTTGAAAACATTTAGAGAATAAAGTTTAAAAAATCAGCTAGAATGTAAACAAAAGAGAAAAAAGACTGGATATATAAAATTAAATGGAGACTACAAGTCTCAGATTTCAAAAGATCACAAGATAGATAGCATAGTTAGTAAAAAAACAAAAGAAGACTGGTATCTAAAAAATGCTGAAATTGTGGAATACCAAAACAAAGATTCTAAAAATTTTTAGAGAACAAAAAACTTACTTCTAAAGGAATATGAATCATATTGGCATCAGAAGTTGTAAGAAACAATCACTGGATGATAGACGACCGTATGTAATCCCTTGAAACCTGGAGGGAAAAAGTGATAGTCCACCTCCAATTCTATACCCAGGCCAACTATCACTCAAATAAGTCAGGAAGAAGGGATTTCCAGACATGTGGTGACTTAAAGTTTATCTCCAACACATTGTTATTTAAAAATTTACTCCAGCAAATCAAGACATTAAAAAAGTATCAAAGGAAAAGACCACCCTTTACATATATCTTAAGCAAATAAGTCAAATGTATTACTTGTTTAGCAAGTAAGAACAGAAGATGTAGGGTACAGACTTTGAACAAAGCAAAGAGCAAACTTTACATACCTCTGAGGAAAGTGAAGTTTAGGCAGTGGCTCACTTTCAGAAGTATCCTGGAGTGAAGCATCTGCTGATTAGCCCACCGTGAGCAGCCTGAGTACTTACATAAATCTCTCGTTATTGCCAAGATTAGGTTTAAAAAGTGTTCTGAGATTTCTTCTTTATTACTTGGGTTTGGGGCAAAATAACAGTCGGTATTTTTTTTTTCTTGATCTTGGACAAGAGCAAATTTTATTCTCAAAACAAAGAGAATCATATGGGCCCCAGGAAGGATGGATCCAAGAAAAAGCAAAGAGAAGTTGCAGCTGGCAGTGGCTTAATACATCCACAGCATGACTTAGCCCTGTTGAACCAGGAGGTTGGAATTCTATGGGACAGAGATATTTAGTGCAAAAAAGGGATTCATTAAATATAATGATTGAGAGTAGAGAGGAAGGAAATGCAATACACATGTTTGAGAGTTGGGGTTGCGGAATTCAATGTAGTGTAGTATCAGTTTTTGTTTGTTTGTTTGGGGTTTCTGTTTTGTTTTGTTTTCTCTTATTGATTCCAGGATCAGTTATCTTCCCACACCAGATAATTAAGGAAGCTTGGCAAAGATACAATTTAATAGTAAGTAAGTAAATGCAACACCCCAGTAAAATATTTAGTTTTGGCAAAGTGTTCATTGTTTTATAGTTATTATAAAAGGTGAATAAAAACTATTGATGTGATATCCTTTTCAATATTATTTTAATGGTAAGACTTCAATCTACTTTTGTACTATGTATTAATCAACATGCAAGCTACAATATTCAAGCAACTAGAGATTTCTATTTTGTTTTGTTTTGTGGCATTGCAGAATAATAATTAGGACTCACTAAATACTTAAAACCTAATTATGAAAAAAGGTTAACTAAGCTTGTGTTAGGCAAACATACTTTGTTTATGTATCTTTGGAGAATTTATATTGTTTCTATAGGTAACAGCTCATTTGATATACACCTAATTTTTTCAAAAGTTATGAGACTCTCCTGCACATAGAAAGTTAGGGCTTTTCCCATTTCTACTATTGGGAGTCACAGAGGAGATCGCATTATGTTATTTACACCTGTAAGTTTTACATAGATTAAATCCATGAATTCCTGAAGATATATCCCATTTTATTTATTGACTTCCTGGATGGAAATGTATTCTTTTTCATACGTAAAAGAAACATTGTGGCTTTAAAATATAGTATCATAGTTGAAAACACAAACTCTGGAAACCAACTGACTGTGTTTGAGTTTAACGACCACCAGTTACACATCACTGTGTGACCTTGAGTATGTTACTTAACCCCTTTCTGCCTCTCTTGCCTCATCTGTACAGTGACCGTAGTAATCGTATTTACCTTGTAGAGCGGTTGTGAGGATCACACAATGTTTATGACCTATTGTCCTGTTACAAAACTTAGTGGCTTAAAACAATTGTATTGGACTGATCTTGGACTACTGTAAAATATACCTGAGACTGGGTAATTTATAAGAAAATAAGTTTAATTAGCTTATGGTTCTGCAGCATCTGCTTCTCTGGAGGTATTCCAATCATGACGGAAGGTAAAGGGAGCAGGTACATCACATAGCAAGAACAGGAGCAAGAGAGAGAGTGAGGGAGAGATGTTACGCACTCTCATTCCATCTGAGACCACAGAAATCTGGACTTCAGGGTCCATATTGCTGTCAGAATTTTGGTCACAACCATTTAATCAGTCTCTAAGTAATTCCAAACTTTCCCTCATCTTTCTCATCTTCTGAGCCCTCCAAAATGTTCCAACCTCTGCCCATTACTGAGTTCCAAAGCTGCTTCCACATATTCAGATATCTGTATAGCAATGCCTCACTATTCAGCACCAATTTTCTCTGTTAGCCTATTCTTGCACTGCTATAAAGAAATATCTGAGATTGGGTACTTAATAAGAAAAGGGGTTTAATTGGCTCATAGTTCTGCAGGCTGTATAGGAAGCATAGTCGGCATCTGCTTCTGAGGAACCCTCAGGAAGCTTCCAATCATGGCAGAAGGCAAAGGGGGAGCAGGCACATCATATGGTGAGAAGATGAACAGAAGAGAGAATGGGGGTGATGTGCCATACACTTTAAAATGACCAGGTCTCATGAGAACTCACTCACTATCGCAAGGATACCACCAAGAGGATGGTGCTAAACCACTCACGAGAAATTCAACCCATGGTCCAATCACCTCCCACCAGGCCCCAACTCTAATATTGGGAATTACAATTCAGCATGAGATTTGGCAGGGACATACATCCAAACAATATGAACTATGATGAACATTTATTATCTCTCACAGTTTCTGTTGGTCAAGAATATGAAAGATGTTTAGCTTGAAGTTCTGACTCTTTAATGTCTCTGATGGTGTAGCAATCAAGAATTTGCAGCTGTACTGGCTTACTTATTGGCTGGCAAGTTGGTGCTGGGTATTGACATGAGACATCAGTTCCTCTTTTGGTAGATCTCTGTGAAAGATGCCTAAGTGTCCTTATAACACAGTGACAGCCTTCCCCTAGAGCAGATGATCTGAGAAAGGAAGAAGCTATCCTCTTTATGACCTAGACTCAGAATCACATGGCATCACATCTACCTCATTCTACTCAATAGAATAAACCATTCAGTCTGCCCACATTTGAGGAAAAGTGAATGCAAGGTGAATACTGTCAATGAATTCATGACATTTAAAACTATTGGAACTATTACATATAAAAAGTGTATACATCAATCTTTAACACAAAATAAGTAATACATAATGTTTGGTATTGTATCTTTAAAAAACTATAAACATATTGTCCCAATGCTTTGTCATTGGTGTGTAGTCATGTGTTTCACTTTCATGTATTTATTTTGTATTCACTATTTTGAAAAACTGTCTAATTAATTATATTAATTTATTAATAGATCCTTCGAGGCTTTCTATGAATACAGCCACAGTATCTGCAAATAAACAATTTTTTTAAATTTTTGAATATTCATGAATCTTTGTTTGATTGTGCTACATGGGTTAGGATCTCCAGTACATTTTTTTTTTTTATACTTTAAGTTATAGGGTACATGTGCACAACGTGCAGGCTTGTTACCTACGTATACACATGCCATGTTGGTGTGCTGCACCCATTAACTCGTCATTTACATTAGGTATATCTCCTAATGCTATCCTTCCCCGCTCCCCCATCCCCACAATAGGACCTGGTGTGTGATGTTCCCCTTCCTGTGTCCAGGTGACCTCATTGTTCAATTCCCACCTATGAGTGAGAACATGCGGTATTTGGTTTTCTGTTCTTGCGATAGTTTGCTGAGAATGATGGTTTCCAGCTGCATCCATGTCCCTACAAAGGACACAAACTCATTCTTTTACGGCTGCATAGTATTCCATGGTGTATATGTGCCACATTTTCTTAATCCAGTCTGTCACTGATGGACATTTGGGTTGATTCCAAGTCTTCACTATTGTGAATAGTACTGCAATAAACATATGTGTGCATGTGCATTTATAGCAGCATGACTTATAATCCTTTGGGTATACCCCCAGTAATGTGATGGCTGGGTCAAACGGTATTTCTAGTTCTATATCCTGGAGGAATCGCCATATTGTTTTCCACAATGGTTGAATAGGTTT
>NW_016816005.1:0-322 GCF_001698545.2 Rhinopithecus bieti
TTTAGGCCATAATAACCTTAAACCCCAGTGGACAACCTATTCAACCTTCTATCTCTGCCGGCAGAGAGCTTATTTAGTCACTTATTTAAACTTTTGCTTCAAATACTTTCCTATGTCTACAGCCCTTGATCTTAAAAGTAAAATAAAAAAAAGACCATTGTGTTATCTCAAATGAAAGAAAGGCTGTTACATCTTTGTACATTGTTAAAACTACAATATCACCTGAACCTATGACATGTTTTTGCAGCTTTCTTTTGATGTCAGGGTCTGCTTGAGTTATAAACTTTTATCTTAAGATTAACTGTTTCTTAACTCGATAGGG
>NW_016816006.1:0-1057 GCF_001698545.2 Rhinopithecus bieti
CCTATTTCACAATAGGTCTCAAAGTGCTCCCAAATATCCCTTTGCAGATTCCATGAAAACAGTGCTAGCAAACTGATCCATGAAAAGAAAGGTGTAAATTTCTGAGACATGAATCCACACACCACAAAGCAGTTTCTCAGAAAGCTTCTTTCTAGTTTTATCTGAGTTTTGCTTTGTCACCATAGGTTTCAATGCTATCCAAAACATCCCTTCTCAGATTCCCCAAAACAGTGCTAACAAACTGCTCCATGAAAGGAAATTGTAAATCTGTGAGATGAATTCACAAATTAGAAAGTGCTTTCTGAGAAAGCTACTTTCTAGTTTTTGTCTTAGGATATTTCCTTTGTCACCATATGCTTCAAAGCACTCTGAAATATCTATTGCATACTCCATGAAAACGTTGTTAGCAAAATGCTCAATGAAAAGTACTTTGTAACTCTTTGAGAAAATTCGCATCACAAAGCAGTTTCTCAGAAAGCTTTCCAGTTTTATCTGAGGATATTTCCTTACTCACCATAGACTTCAATGCGATCCAAAATATCCCTTTGGAGATTCCACAAAAACAGTGTTAACACACTGCTCAATGAAAAGAATGGCGTAACTCTGTGAGATGAAATCACATCACAAACCAGTTTCTCTGAAACTTTCTGTCTAGTTTTATCTGAGAATCTTTCCTTTTCACCATAGTCCGGAATGCATTCCCAAATATCCTTTTGCAGATTCCACAAAACTGTGTTAGCAAACTGCTCCATGAACAGCAAGGTGTAACTCTGTGAGATGAAATCACACATCACAAAAAACTTTCTCAGAAAGTTTCTTTGTAGTTTTTATCTGAGGATATTCCCTTTGTCACGATAGGCTTCAATGTGATCCAAAATATCCCTTCTCAGATTCCCCATAAACAATGACACCAAACTGATCCATGAAAACAATCATGTAATCTGTTAGGTGAATTCACAAATCACAAAGCAATTTCTCAGAAAGCTTCTATCTAGTTTTTACTGGAGGTTATTTTCTTTGCCACCATAGACTTCAATGATATCCAAATTATGCCTTC
>NW_016816007.1:0-323 GCF_001698545.2 Rhinopithecus bieti
TCAAATGGTATTTCTAGTTCTAGATCCTTGAGGAATCACCAGATTGTCTTCCACAATGGTTGATCTAATTTACACTCACATCAACAGTGTAAAAGTGTTCCTATTTCTCCACAGCCTCGCCAGCATCTGTTTTTTTCCTGTCTTTTTGATCATTGCCATTCTAACTAGCATCAGATGGTATCTTATTGTGGTTTTGATTTGCATTTCTCTAAGGAGCAGTGTTGATGAGCTATTTTTCATATGTTTGTTGGACACATGAATGTCTTCTTTTGAGAAGTGTCTGTTTATATCTTTTGCCCATTTTTTGATGGGGTTTGTTTTTT
>NW_016816008.1:0-1881 GCF_001698545.2 Rhinopithecus bieti
AATAATAATAAATCCCAATGACATTGTTTTCAGAAACAGAAATCTATTGTAAGATTCATATTGATCTTTAAGGATCCCAAAGAGCCAAAACAATCTGGAAAAAGAACAAAGTTTAAGGACTCACACTTCCTGATTTCAAAACTTACTACAGAGCTTTAGTAATCAAAACAGTGTGATGTTAGCATAAAGACAGACACATAGACCAATGAAATAGAATACAGAGCCCAGAAACAAACTCTCACGAATATGGTCAAATGACCTTCAACAAAGGTGCCGAGACCATTCATTAGGGAAATGATGGTCTTTTCAACATAGATACATTTACAGGTGGATACACACATGTAAAATGAATGAACTCACACCCTTGCCTTATTACATACACAAAAATTAACTCAAAATAGATGAAAGAGCTAAACATAAGACCTCAAACTATAAAACTCTTAGAAGAAAATATAGGGGAAAGTCTTCATGACATTGGATTTGGCAATGATGTCTTGGATAAGACACCAAAAACACAGGGAACAGAAGTAAAAATAAATTGCACTACATCTACATTTAAAATGTCTGTTCATCAACGGACACAATCAATATAGTGAAAAAGCAACACACAGAATGGGAGAAAAGATTTGTAAATCACGTATCTGATAAGGAATTCATATCCGGAATATGTAAAGAACTCCCAAAACTTAACAGCAGCAAAAAAACAAATAACCCAATTTAAAAATGGGTGGAGTTGAACTGACATTTCTCCAAAGAAGATACATAAATGGCTAACAAGCATGTTAAAAAATTTGCTCAACATTTCTAATCATTAAGGCAGCGCAAATCAAGGCTGCAATGAAATATCACTTTACACCCATTAGGATGGCTATTTTATTAAAAAAAAAAATAAGCGCTGGCAGGGATATGGACAAATTGAGACCCTTGTGCATTGCTGGTGGGAATGTAAGATCAGTACAGCAGTTCCTCAAAAAATTAAAAATAGAATTACCATATGGTCTAGCAATCAGAAAATTCTGCATTATGTATCTAAAATAATTGAAGCTGAGCGCGGTGGCTCACGCCTGTAATCCCAGCACTTCGGGAGGCCGAGGTGGGCGGATCACGAGGTCAGGAGATCGAGACCATCCTGGCGAACATGGTGAAACACCATCTCTACTAAAAATACAAAAAATTAGCTGGGCGTGGTAGCAGGCACCTGTAGTTCCAGCTACTCAGGAGGCTGAGGGAGGAGAATGGCGTGAACCTGGGAGTTGGAGCTCACAGTGAGCTGAGATCGCGCCACTGCACTCCAGCCTGGGCGACAGAGCGAGACTCCGTCTCAAAAAAAAAAAAAAAAAAAAAAATTGAAAGCAGGGTCTCAAAGAGACATGTGCACAACCATATTCATAGCAGCATTACTCACAATAGCCAAAAAGGGGAAGCAACCCAAGTGTCTACCAGTGGATAAATGGGTGGCGACATACAAGGGAATACCACGCAGCCTAAAAAGTAAGAAAATTCTGACATATACTATTCTCACGATGCTAAGTGAAATAAGCCAGTCACAAAAAGACAGATACTGGCCGGGCGCGGTGGCTCAAGCCTGTAATCCCAGCCCTTTGGGAGGCTGAGACGGGCGGATCACGAGGTCAGGAGATCGAGACCATCCTGGCTAACACTGTGAAACCCCGTCTCTACTAAAAAATACAAAAAACTAGCCGGGCGAGGTGGCGGGCGCCTGTAGTCCCAGCTACTTGGAGGCTGAGGCAGGAGAATAGCGTGAACCCGGGAGGCGGAGTTTGCAGTGAGCTGAGATCTGGCCACTGCATTCCAGCCTGGGCGACAGAGCAAGACTCCGTCTCAAAAAAAAAAAAAAAAAAAAAAAAAAAAAAAAAAAAA
>NW_016816009.1:0-1066 GCF_001698545.2 Rhinopithecus bieti
GTATTTCACTTGTCACCATAAGATTCAATGTGCTCCAAAATATCCCATTGCAGATTCCAAGAAAACAGTGTTAGCAAACTGCTCAGTGAAAAGAACAGTGTGACTCTGTGAGATGAATTGACAAATACAAAGCAGTTTCTCAGAAAACTTCTTTTTGTTTTTCATCTGAAGATATTTCCTTTTTCACTATTCTACAATGCGGTCCCAAATATCCCTTTGCAGATTCCACGAAAACAGTGTTAGCAAACAGATACCTGAAAATGAACGTGTAATACTGTGAGTTGAATTCCCACAACACAAGGAAGTTTCTCAAATAGATTCTTTATAGTTATTACATTAGGATATTTCCTTTGTCACCCTAGGCTTCAACACGATTAAAAATTTCCCTTTACAGATTCCTCAAAAACAGTGCTGCCAATCTTATCCATGAAAAGAATCGTGTAATCCTGTGAACTGAATTTACACATCACAAAGTGGTTTCTCAGCAACCTTACTTCTAGTTTTTTTATAAGTATATTTCCTTTGTCACTATGAGGTTCAACGCACTCCAAAATATCCCATTGCAGATTCCACAGAAACAGTGTTAGCAAACTGGTACATTAAAACAAACGTGTAACTCAGTGAGATGAATAACCATAACCACATCACAAAGCAGTATCTCATAAACCGCAGTTCAGTTTTTATATATGGATACTTCCATTGTCACCGTAGGCTTTAATGTGATCCAAAATATCTCTTCTCAGATTCCCCCAAAACAGTGCTACCAAACTGATTCATGAAAAAAATCATGTAATGCTGTGAGGTGAATTAACACATCTCAAAGTGGTTTCTCAGAAAGCTTCTTTCTAGTTTTTATATGAGGACACATCCTTTGTCACCATATGCTTCAATGCAATCCAAAATATCCCTTCTCAGATTCCCCAAAAACAGTGCTAACAAAGTGCTCCATGAAAATCATCATGTAACTCTGTGAGATGAATTCAGAAACCATAAAGCAGTTTCTCCAGAAGCTTCTTTCTTGTTTTTGTCTGAGGCTATTTCCTTTGTCACCATAAGCTTCAATGTG
>NW_016816010.1:0-4770 GCF_001698545.2 Rhinopithecus bieti
TAAAAATTAAAAAAAAGATGTATCCCAATTAAAAAAAAAATCCCATAAGTACTTTATACAGTGGAAGAATTTAATAAAAACATAATTTCAGTAAAATAAGATTTTCGAGACAAGAAAATAAAACCCAAGATTGTAATGATAAGGAAGATATTGAAATAAAAAAGCAAACCAAAGATCAAAACAACACCATTACAGAACTAATAAACATTGATATTCATAATACAGACAATATATGAATTAAAATCTAATTAATGAAAAAGAGTAATCACCTGAGATAATCACAGGAAATCCAGGAAAAGAAAATAATAAAGCAATCAGAGGTAAGATTATGAGTATGTATACATGTGTGTGCATTAGGCAAAGACAATCTAATCAGGAAGACTAAAATACACACAGACACGCATGTGCACACACACACACACACACATCCTTTTACAAGATAATCCCTTTGAATAAAGAACTGACATGCAGAATAAGATAGCATACCATGTTTTATGAAAATTAATATAAAATTGATACAGGAGACTCAAATCAAGGCATAGTCTGGTTGAGTCATAGAATTTCAATGTTTAAAAGGGAACATTTTTGCATTTAGGCATTAAACAGATTATGTACATGAGGAAAGATTTGGTTGATATCAGAATTCTCCACAGCAATATTCAATGCCAGAAGACAGTAAAATAATATCTACTAAGTTCTGCGTGGAATAAAGGGTGAGCTAAGTATATGAAGCCTAGCCAAATTGCCAAGCAGAATAAAGGCTATACAGAGACTCAAGCAGGCATGAGCTTAGAGATTACAGCAACTATTTGTTTTTCTAAAAGTACTTGAGGATAAAATATCATTAAATAAAGATGAATAAGATTAAATATATCAGGAAAGTAGACACTGTGGTAAAAATATTGCTGGTTAAAATTAAGTGAGTAACATAGAACTAAGACTAAAACTATGGAAATTACTGTAACAGAGTTCAATTTTAAGGGGATTTCAGTCTAGAAAACTTGGTTGAATCACAGTCATAATAATCAGGGTACCAAACTTGTCTGGGAGCAGGACATGGGAGGAATCCTTCTCGTAATGACTTATGTTGAAAATCTTAAATTCACAGTCATAACACAATGGTTCCCCTCAAGCTTCTGTAGTTAACAGAGAATCATTTTGCATATGTCTATCCTTTCTTCAGTTCATTAAATGCTATATGTGAGATTATAGTATAGTTAATGAATAAGAACTTCAAAAATTATGTAATCCATGTTACTCTGATCCTTGTTTACACCTGATTATGTAGGATTTTAGTAAATATTGGTTGGATTCTTTCTCTAACATCTCTTCCTCCCTTTCTCAAAAATAATTGTATATTCATAGTGATTTTGTAGCCAAAAATATAATAGGTTCTTTTGTATCAATATTTTGATATTCACAATAATTACATAATTTACAGATAAAACAGACTCAGAGAGGTTAAGTGAGAAAGAGGCAGGAAACCAGATTCAAATCCAATGTCTTCTATTATGAAATATTCTCTCCTTTGAAGTTCCTGGTATCAGGCTCTGAATAAAAAGAACCTAATGCAAATGCTCTTTCCTACGTGTCTTCTACTTACTTCCCAGTGTCACCAATGAAACTCTCTTAATTCTGAATTTACAGTACATATTAAGTCACCATGTACATTGTCTGAGTATATCAGAGATATCAATGGGTCCATGCGGAAGTACAGAAAAATAGAAGGCAAAATGAGTAGGCCATAGAAACTGTGGCCATTATTAAACTGAGTCAACTATGAAACTTTGCTTTCTTCCTCTGACTCCAACTTCAGATTCTGTGATGGCAAAGTTGGCAAAACAGAAATTTAGGAAGTTAGCACCCATATGTGTGTTCATGGAGTGTAAGTTGCTTGTGCATGTGTATATGACACGTGTGTTTTGCAGGCAGGGAATGTATTGGACCACACGGCTATATTTTATTTGCGATTTTCTTAATAATCACCAAATAGGAGGTGATTTGATTAAATGGGCAATATCTGTGGTCAACTCTATGCCACAGATATTATACTAAAACCCCAGATTCCTCAGGCTTACTGTTAATTTAGCCATGCAACTTACCATAAAGGAAACAGTATCCACCTGTTTTTTCTCATTCTGAAAGTTCAGAAATGAGAAAAGGTATTCCAAAAAGAGAAATGCAGACACACTTAAGCTGCCGCCAGGAAAGAGAAAAAGTCATTCTCCTCTAATTAACTCTTCCTCACCCTCTCAGGACAGAGAATAGTATTTTCTCATCCTTTATGTCTAACTGAAGTGTGAGAAGGTGACACAAGACTATTCACCAGCTCTGGAGAAGAGAGATCCAAGATTAGAAGATTACAGCACAATATTGTAACCCAGGAAACAGACCACAGCCTGCAGTTAAGAGCCTAGAGGAGACTGGTGTTTGAAATTCAACCTGTTGAGTCAGAAACACTTTCTGTCATATTGTTTCCATCATCCGATTTGTTACAAGCATGGTATAAGTCTTTGGAAAATGCATCAACCTCACTGCTGCCTAAAAAGTGTCATGGCAGAGCAGGTAAGTATCTATATACAGTGCTCCATTCCAGTGGATTGTCACTGGAAAACTCATGTGTTCTAAATATCTTTGCTTTTGCCTTGATGCATGAATTTAACCACATTCAAACCAATATATTACACTTTTAGTTTTCAAGTCATGCACATTTCATCAGGGTTAAGGCATCCTGTTACCTGAAATTGGTAATATCCTAGCTAGCTAACTTAACTGTAGAAACTAATTTACCTTTCACATGGTAGAGAGCAGAACCTCAAGTTACTATTTGTTGCCCTGAAAGAATTAGCCTACGAGAATATACAAACTATGGAACCCTGCCTAGTCCAAGTGGGACAATACAAGGGTGTACCTAGAGTTTCAAAATTGGTATGAGAGGTCTGGTCTACTTGTAGGATGAAGCGGGAGAAGGAAAAGCCCTGACAGCAACTAAGGGGGTGCTGAAAAGTTTCTGTTGTCCCATCTGTAATGAGAGGTGTGGTAGGAAGGGTACATAAGAATTAAGAAGATATATAAATAATTAGTATATTGTAAATGTGAGGGAGATGGAGAGCAGTAAAGTTGCTGAGGCAATTTTAACACAGATTTAACTCACAGTGAGTATATTAAGTAAACACATCCTCTAGGTGAACATGGAAGTGAATCCCACATGAATATCTCCATATTGGAAAGGTTCAAGAAGTATTTTTGGGAGGGGATTAAACTCCAAGCAAGATGTGGAGACTTTAAGACAGCAGCACAAGGTTAATATAAATAAGATTCTGCTGAATTCAATTGTGTTAAGAAGGAAGAATGCGTATTTACAAGTGCTAGACTACTCATTATTTGTTGAGAAATGACTAGAAATGATAAAGGTAGTAGAAGACCAGAGGTGGATAAGTAGCTTGATTTTCAAAACCAAAAAAAATTGTATTCTAGAATTAAAACCCAGAGATAAATGGTGATTTCCAACAAAATTCAAGAACTGATAATTAAACAGATGGCTTTTAGGCATTTATGAAAACAGCCATTATCAGTTCACTAAAAATTCATATTCATTTCCTTTCTCTATAGTGTTACATAGTTGGCACCTTACACTTAGAGTTCATATATATTACAAAAAGGGATGCAATAACTCTGGCAACTACATAGAATGATGATAACTGGATTCAGTTAAATAGATACTTATAAAGCAGAGATTTATAAAGTTGGATCACCATTGCCAGAGAAGGCACCCTGAAGAATAAATCAGTGACAACCTAGATGAACAGGTTTTTGTCACAGGTCTTATCTACTCTATCAGTAACTTGGATGAGTCCCAGAAAGTTCACTGATTGAACACATTTACAGATTAACAAAAGCAGGAGCAGATAGTTAATGTGACAAAATCGTGATTCAAAAACATCTCAACAGATGGAAAGAATAGATCAAATGATTTAATATTATAACAAATAGTTCTGCACTTGGGAAGAAAAAACCTGCTCAAATGGAGGAGTAGGGAGCCTAATAGGCCCCCCGACTCTCTGGCGTGGTCAAGCCAACCCAGAATAAGGTATTTGGATGTAGGCTTCACATTTTTAAATGGATATTGACAACTAGGAGAAAATTCAAAGGACAGGCCTAAGCATCTTCAAAACCATGACATTTAAAAAATATCAGTAAGCCTGACAATGTCTAACTGGCAAAAGCAAATAAAAAAAAAAATGGAGGCAGAAGTTGAGAAATGATGGCAGTTACCCTTTGAAGAGCTATCATGTGGGAGAAAATATAAACTTAATTTGTGCATGCCCTGGAGAATGGTTAAAAGGAGACAAATATAGTTCAACATAAGAAGGTCCATCAACAGAATGGAATGGGTTGCCTCGAATAATATTGAGCTCCTTTGCTCTGCAAATGTTTAAGCTGACCAAATACCTAACAAAAATATAATAGTGTATATTTCTCGGTGGCTCACGCCTGTAATCCCAGCACTTTGGGAGGCCAAGGTGGGCAGATCACCTGAGGTCGGGCCAACATGGAGAAATCCCGTCTCTACTAAAAATACAAAATTAGCCGGATGTGGTGGCGCATGCCTGTAATCCCAGCTACTTGGGAGGCTGAGGTAGGAGAATCACTTGAACCCAGGAGGCGGAGGTTGCAGCGAACCGAGATCATGCCATTGTACCCCAGCCTGGGCAACAAGGGTGAAACTCCACCTAAAAAAAAAAAAAAAAAAAAAAAAAAAAAAAAAAA
>NW_016816010.1:5107-20775 GCF_001698545.2 Rhinopithecus bieti
TAAACAGTGATTTTTTAAGAATTGGGTATTTGCTTACAGATTACTACTTGTGAGAGAGCTAGTGTTAGTTGCAAAATGAAAATTTAACAGATATATAAATCAATCACCTACAGAATAATGATGACAACTATTACTGGTAATCAAAATAGGGTTTTAGCTACAAATATCTGAGGGAAAGATTTTAGAAATATACGAAAAGTAATCATGTGAAACATTCCTCACTTTGGGTTGTTACTGAGGAAATATGGGCAGGGATGGCCCTGCCTATGACAATTCCCCTTCATTATGAGAGTCAACAAGCATACACAGAAGACATCCTACAAAACTTCCTTTGCTATGCACTGGGTACTATGTAGAGGGTCTATTTCCTCAATGAGCTCAAAGTCCAATGGGAGTAGTAGACATAGGAGTAAGGAGGGTGTTCTGCTTGAGGACTTAGCTTGCAGCTTCAAGCCTGAGCAGCGGCAGCACTTAAAACATACTGAGGAGCTCCAGAGAGAAGCACTACTGCCTCAGTACCATGACTAAAATTACCCCTTGGCACCTTAATACTTCAGCATAGATTGCATTAATTTTTTCTTTCTGTGATCTTGACCACTTATTATCACCTAGCTGACAATCCAGCTGTGGAAGTGTGAGACATTGAATGGAAGAGTTTTGATGAGTGTGGGGGATATGTATTACATACTGTGGAGAAAGGTCAAAGCACTGGGGGCCAGGAGCAAGACCACCCTCTGAAGAATAAGGACACAGACCAGGGTTGAACTCACGTCCAGGACTTGGTTTGTACTCAATAAATATATGTTAGCTAAATGAGGGAGTGAGTGAATGAATGGGCAGAATAGATGGAGCAGTGTATGCCTGTATTTGCTACTAAAACGCTGTCCATGTGTGATGACACTACCATTAGCTACTACACCAAGAAATATTTAAATAATCAATAAAGATATATATTTTAAAAAATTAATATCAATAATTCAATAGTGTAATCCTGGAAAATGTAATCAAGGAAGGTTTTTCTCACTTTTTTCCATTTCATTTTCTTCAATTACAATGTTTTCCAAAGGTCTTTCTCCATTTTGATGCAAACTGTTTTGCTAGTCCCACTGCATGAAAACTACCATAAGGAAAGGATCAGAATAGCATTTAATTCATTTCACTTACTATGCTAGGTTCCTGGTCTCCATCAAGTAACTTTTTGTGCTAAGGGTGATTATATTTAATTGTCTACTGAATGTAAACACATGTAATTATATAATTACAATCTGCAGCTATATAATTATGATGTATAATTAAGTAAATATTACCAGAATGATGTTATAAAGATCTTCAGAGAACTGTTAGAAGGAGGCATGATTTAGTCCCTGACAGCCCACAATGCTCAATTTCAAGGTGTGAATATGCACACACATGTGTGTGCATGTACTTTTTTGGAGATGAGAGTTGCAGAGCATGGCAAAGTTCAATATTATTGATCTTGACTGGAGAAGAGAATAAGGGCAAACAGAAATGACTGTCTCTGAGGGGTTTTCCACTCTGGTCGCAAATCAACATTTTCATTTTCTTGAAGTATTTTAAATACACAAAGAGTTATCCCCAAGCTGGGCCTAATTAAATGAAAGGTTATATCCAAGGATAAATATTAATGAATTAACAAAAGCACTTTTCAAAAATAATTATTAACTATATTACATACGATCATATAGCAAAATTGGTTCATAAAGGATTGAAACCAATTATTTTCATAATTTTACATATGCCTAATATTCATTGCTTATGCCACAGGGAAAATGCCAGTCCTATAGCAGTTTTTCTCAGTCTGTCAATGTAGGAATATCAGTCAGGTTGCAGTCCTTGATTTCCCTAAGCCTTCAAGAAAGTGGTGGTATAAAACACGAGATTTTTGCAAATATTCTCACAGGAAGAATGATTTGCAAGATATGATAACTGGGGAACTGGATGGCCACTGGTCTCTAGGTAGGTCAAATTTGAACACTATGTCCAGTCTACCACCATGTTAGACCTCCAGAATTGTTATGAAAGTGAAATAGAAATGTATCCTTTTGGAAAGTGTAGTTCAAGGAGGCACCCTATAATTGTGGAGAAAACCTCATTCCATCAACATGTTTCACATGGGAATCCTGTCATTGAAAAAAAAAAAAAAGACACGTGTGCAAGAGATGGCACAAAAAAACATGAATTTTCATAACTCTTTTGCAAGTATCATATTAATTTTCATTGTCGCTTAGTAAATTGTGGTGGCTCACTTTTTCATGTAAGTGAAATGCAGCCTCTTCAGTGAATATGAATATGCAAAATTGATTCATCTCAATATGATTCTGAAAACTGAGCTGCAGAAATTATATTATTTTGCCTCATCTGTCTCCATTGGAGTCTTCATCAGGTGCAAAGGGCCAGGTACCATCTTTAGTAGCTTACGGAAAATGTGACAGACCAATGGCTGAGGGATGCCTGCTTCACTGTTAGTTTTTCCTGAAACTTTGCTGAATGGTGACACCAATGTGATTTGCGACTACCTCAGACATGCTTAGCCACCTTGTTCTTGTGCCTTGTACGGACGTACATTTTTCACCCTGTTTAGAGCAGCAGTAAATATTGTTAAATATTGTTAGGATCTGGTCGTTTATTATACAGTACACAGAATGATCTTTGCACTACAGTCACAAAGCCACCATCAGCAAGCTCTAACCCACAAAATTGACAAATATCTGTATACTTTGGTGCATACTACATGTGAAATATATAATATAGTTACAAGAAATGAATATATAAAGCTTTCAGTTATTTATGGATCACTTGTATTTTTTAAAGCTCCACAGATTATTCTGGGTTGAGAGGCAGTCTATAAGCAGGGCTGTCCATTCATCTAAAGTAGATGACTTATGTCTTCACAGAAAATTCACATTATTGGCTCTCATATGCAAGCATATTTCCACAATTAAATTCATTTAATAAGGGCCTTTCTAGAGATTAGTGTATTGTAAGCAGATAAAGTTGCCTTTTATTTAAGAGTGCTACCACGTAAACCAGTTTATACTCTTTTACCTGATTAGTCTATCAATAGTCATTTTGTGCTAAAGACCACCAGGTGCCTGAAAGGATAATATGAAGCTTAGATGGATTTGATTTTCCTTTATTATTTATGGAGCAACAATTCTGAGTCAGATATTGCACAGGGCATGTGGAGGGAAATACCTAAGATTATTCAGAGAGGAGTTTACAGTCTTGTGGGGGAGATCTATTTACCTGAAAACTATTATATGGGTAGAGAGAGAAAGGAGGGTTTCTGGAGCCAGAAGGGGGAACATCACACACCGGGTCCTATTGTGGGGTGGGGGAGGGATAGCATTAGGAGATATACCTAATGTAAATGACGAGTTAATGAGTGCAGCACACCAACATGGCACAAGTATACATATGTAACAAACCTGCACGTTGTGCTCATGTACCCTAGAACTTAAAGTATAATAATAAAAATAAAATTAAAAAAAAGAGCAAGAAAACAGAAAAAAAAAAAGAAATATAGTTTATCTTAAGAAGATTCTACACGGACACCTGACTCTTAGGCTATATAGATATCTATGTTATTTTCTTATTACAAATCAATTTAAGATAAATTTTGAGGAAAAGACTGACTATTCTTTGATAAGGTGATTGTTTTTCTTCATACAAAAAGCAGCTAGCAGAGCTAGCTACTCACCATGGGAAGTTGTGACTTTTGGTTGAATGAATAAATACAAAACTTGGTTCTAGACCTATCTAGATCTAATCCTCTAAATCTAATCAAACTAAAGTCACCAACTTGTTTCAGGCTAACTTTTTTCATTAGTACAGGACGTGTTAACACTGTACTTGACTGAGTTTCCTGCACAGTGGCTTTGATGATGAAATATATGTACCCTCCTGGTGACTGATCAGTGAAGCTCAGATGTGGCTACTCTGATTTATTAAGATTGATTATTATCTCTGAACTGGTCTCATACAAGGAAATTCTTCTGATTGCCCCTCCATCTAATATCTCAATAGATATTCCATAGAAACAAAGTACTAGTTAAATATTACTAAGGTCTTTGAAGGTTAAAAAAGTGTTCTATTCAGACCTTTTTTGAGCTTCACTAACATGTCAGCACTTTGTTCAGTTTCTTTCAGTTAGAGCAGCTCAGTAAGACTCCACTTTTGAATTTCTAACTGGGTCTTGGAATGAAAGTACAGACATAATGACCTACTTTGTATATCAAAAAATAACAGTGACCTTTTTATAAGATCTGGAATACTTTATTTCATCCTTTTGACCAACCTCCCATTCTTACAATCTTAGAATTATTTTTAAAAGGAAAAAAAAAAAATGACTGTCTTGATTGGTTAGGCAGTAAAAACTTGAGTAAAAATGTTAGGAATTCCAGTCCACAATGAAAGAGATTCTCCTTTGGTCAACCCTACCAAATTCATGTAACCTTACCAAATTCAAGAATTATTCACTGAACATCTGTGCTCAAAAATTTCCTAACTGCTAACAGCATATATAAAGAAGAAAGACACTAGCATCCTGAAGTATTGTATCAAACTTGAACAAAACAAGATAAGCACACAGAAAACAAGAGAAGGTTAAATGTAATCAGTATTGTATGGTAGAGATATTAGATGTCATGAAACTTCAAAAATATAAAGAATGCTCAGATAATTAATCAGATTTCCTGGTGGTTAATGGGCAAATCTGGCCTAAAGATCTATTTTGCTTAGTAAGAAGAGTGTTGTCTATTTGTTTAGTTTTATTGAACTCATTGCTTTTTATCTTTTTCATTTATTGAAGTTTTCTAATCTATGTAAGTTCTAATGACAAAAAGATTAGAACTCGGATCCCCTGTACCCTTCACCAAATTTCACCAAATGTTAACATTTAATCTCATTAGCCTGCATGCACTCACATACATTCATTCCCTCTCTCTCACTCTCTCTCTCCTCTCATTAGAGATCAAGAGAGAGACAATGAATATTTAATCCAAAATACTATAGCATCCCTCTCCTAGGAACAAAGACATCCTTTCATTCTTTAACAAAATGATGCAAAATTTTTAAATTTAGACAATCTAACTCCATATACTATTATTATTTAATGTAAACCAGGTATTCAATTATTGCCAAAATTTTCTTTTATGGAAAATTTTTATAATTAAATATCCAATCTAAAATCATGGATTGCATTTAGCTGTCATGTCTCTTTCATATATTTTAAACTGAAATAATTTATCAATTTCTGGCTCTCTATAGTGTTCAGTTATTTCTTTTTAACGAATTTGTTTAACTTTTATTTTAAATTCAGGGGCACATGTTCAGGTTTGTTACATGGGTAAATTATGTGTCACAGGGGTTGGTGTACAGATAATTTTGTCACCCAGGTGATAAGCATAGTACCCAATAGGTAGTTTTTCAATCTGCACCCTTCTGCCACGCTCGACCCTCAAGTAATCCATGGTATCGGTTGTTCCCTTCTTTGTTTCCATATTTACTCAATGTTTAGCTCTCGCATATAAGTTAGAATATTTGGCATTTGGTCTTCTGTTACTGCATTACTTCACTTAGGATAACGACCTCCAGGTCCATCCATGTTACTGCAAAGGACATGATCTTGTTCTTGTTATGGCTGTGTAATATTTCATGGTGTATATGTATCAAATTTTCTTCATCCAGTCTACCGTTGATGGACATTTAAGTTGACTCCATGTCTCTGTTATCATGAATAGTGCTGTGATAAATATATGTGTGTGTATGTGTGTCTTTATGGTACTTTTTAATAAATTTGAATATCTTATGTTTTAACATGGACATTTCAGATCTTCATATTAAGTGAGGCAGGGTCATCATCATAATCTATATGAATTATATGCATAAATTAAGCTTAAATAGTTCCACTTTTGAATTAATTTTCAGGCCAATGGAAACATTCAAGTTTGAGACCCAGTTATGAAAGAATTTCTGGATAAAGTGGAAAGATTTGAAGAAAAGAATGAGGGCATTTAAGATGTGGAGAGACTTGTCAAGCTATATGATTATGGCGTAAGAATAAGGTAGTTAAAAGAATGGCCTAAGTGTGCTAGATTAGTCCAAAGGAGTATGTAGCCTATGGTTATAATTTGCAAACAGTATTTTTACATTTTAAATCTAATAGGAGTATCTCTGCAGTTAATTTTGAGGAATCTTTAGCAAGAGAGTTCCTGATAACTGTGCCAATCAATTGATACAAAGACAATAGTAAGCGGCAAACTATGAACTGACTTTCACTTCTGATTATGCTGTAGTAACAAGGCAATTTCCCAATATAAACAATTAGAAAACTGGAAAAAATATGTGAAACAGCTGTTTTCATACATCTCAACTAACAGCATAGGCCTGGGGTTCCTGTGAGAAGGTAAACAAACATGATAAGCCCCACAGGAGGTCCAGCTTTCAACCTGGAGGCGATTTCCACAATGAGGGGATAGATAATGGAGAATCTAAGCAGAGCTGATTGCCTTGCTAAGTTGGAGAAATAGAGACCAGGGTCAAAAGATACTGAGGATGCAGGAATATGTGATCCCAGGGATGTTCCGTGGAGGTAGTATAGTTGAACTATTCCTCGAATAAGACTCCCTTAGTGTGAAGTGGGATCTCCATGCACTGGTTATCAATCTACTTGCATAAGTTTGGTAACAAAAAACACTCACTGAGTTAAGCAAAGCAATTTTGTTATTCACCAATAGGCAGCGAGGGACAATAAGAGCTTAAGGTTCGTGGTGAACCAGTCTGCCAAAGCTCAGAAAAGCTGTTCAGGGCAGGTGTAGTTTCATCTGTGCTTGCCCCATGTGAAATCATTCTTCTCTGGGTTTTACATCTCAGGGGAGGTGTGACTTGGATCACTAGGCTAAAGCGTTTCTGGACATTCTGTCCTAGAAGGGATGGCAACAGAGCCCAGGCTTTTCTGAACAGTTTCTCCTTATCGCAGAACGTTGTATTCCCAGAACATTCTACAGTTATTCTGAGAACTGTAACTCAGAAACAGGGGAAGAGCTGGGTTGGTCAAGGTTATCTGGGCACCTGTCCTGCACCTTAGAAAACATTAAAAACAGTGGATCAAATCAATCTGCAAGTAACTTGTTTTGACTACATTAAAATTCAACACCTTTCAAGGAAGATGACAAAATTCAGATGACCAACAATGTAACATTCACAATGTCCAGTATCCCAGTGAAAAAAATAAATAGACATGTCAATAAGTAAAATATCATGACTCATAGAATGAAGCTGTCAAATTTCCCCAAATTGATCTATAGATTTAATGCAGTTTAAATCAAAATTCTTGCAGAATTTCTGGAGATGTCAACAAGTTTACTCTAAAATGTATTTGGAAAGGCTAAAGAGCAAGACATTTTGCTCAAAAAAGAATAAAGTTAGATGATTCACTTTACCTGATCTTAAAATTTTCAAAAATAAACCACAGTAATTAAGACAGAGTGGTTATGGCAAAGAATACACATACTGATCAGTGGAACTAAAAAGAGTACAGAAATAGACTCACACAAATATAGTCAGTTGATTTTTTTTTTTAATGCAGAAGCAATGCAATGAAAAGGAATAGTCTTTTAAATTATTTATTTATGTATTTTATTTAACAAATAAAAATTTTATATACTAAGAGTGTACAACATGATGTGTGATATAGATACACACACACACATTGTGAAATGGCTAAATTAGGTTTATTACAACCACCATTACCTCACATACTCATCTTGTGTGAGTGTGTGCTGTGAACATTTAAAATCTGCTCTCTTACAATTTTCAGTATATAATACATTGTTACTGACTCTAGCCACCATGTTATGCAATAGATCTTGAACTTATTCTTCTTGACTAAACAAAAGATTTTATCTTTGACCAGTGTCTCTCCAACCCCTCCTTCCACAGCCCCTGTTAACCACCATTGTACCTTGTTTCTGTGAATTCAACATTTTAAATTTCTTATATATATATGTTAGATCACATAACATTTGTCTTCCCATGCCTGGTTCATTTCTCTTTTGTTCTGCTTCTTTTTTTTTTTTTTTTTTTTTTTTTTTTTTTTTTTTTTTTTTTTTGAGAGGGCCACCACTTCCTGCCAGTTCATTTCATTTAACATAATGTTCTCCAGGTTCATCCAGTCACAAATGACAGAATTTTCTCTTAAGGCTAAATAGTATTCCTTTGTGTACATATACTACATTTTTTTTATCCATTCATCTACTTATGAGCACATAGCTTATTTCCATATCTTGGCTATTACGAATAATGCTGCAATAAGCATGAGGATGCGTATACACACACACACACACACACACACACACACACACACACATATATATATTAGAGATACTGCTTTTATTTCCATTGGATATATACTGAGAAATAAGACTGCTGAATCATATGGTAGTTCTATTTTAATATTTTGAGAAGGCTGCACACTGTTTTCACAATGGTTGTACTAATTTACATTCCTACCAACAGTGTATAAGAGTTTTCTTTCCTCCACATCATTGCCAATACTTTTCTTCCTCTTTTTGAAAATAGTCACTGTAACAGGTGTGAGGTGATTTCTCATTACAGTATTAATTTCTATTTCCCTGATGATTACTGATTTTGAGCACTTTATCGTATAGAAAGGAGAGTGTTTTAACAAATGGTGTTGAAACAATTTGGCATCCCTGTGCAAAATAATAGTAATAATAGTCTCATTATGGACATCTGTTATGGTTTGAATGTATATCCCAAAGTATAAGTATTGGAAACCTAATGCATAATGCAAGAGTATTGGGAGGTGGGGCCTAATAAGAGATTATTAGGTTATGAGGGCTCTACTCTCATGAATGGGAGTGGCTTATCACAAGAGTGGGCTTGTTATAAAAGTGAGTTTAGTCCTCTCTTTCTCTCTTGCTCCAACCCTCTCTTTCTCTTCGGCTTTTCACCATGGGATGGGGTAGCATGAAGGCCATTGTTAGATACTAGAGTCATGGTCTTGGACTTCCAGTCTCTAGAACTGTGAGCCAAATATATTTCTGTTTATTATAAATTATCTAATTGGAGGTACTTTGTTATAGCAACATAAGACAAACTAAGACAGAAAATTGGTAACACAAATTGGAGCTATTGCTATGACAAATATATGAAAATGTGGAAGTGGCTTTGGAATTGAGTAATGGGTAGAGGCTGAAAGAATTTAGATGAGCAGGTTAGGAAAAGCCTAGATTGCTATAAATGGAATATTAATGGCAATTCTGGTGAGGATTTAGAAGACAAGAGCTGTTAGGAAAGACTAAAACTTGTTAGAAATTGCTTAAGTGGTCATGATCAAAATGTTGGTAGAAATATGGACAGTAAAGGCAATTTTGATGAAGGCTCAGGCAGAAAAGAGATATACCTTATTGGAAACTGGACTAAAGGTCATCCTCATTATGAAGTGGCAAAGAATTTGGCTGAATTGTATCTATGCCCTCGGGCTTTATGGAAGTTGAAATCTAGAAATAGTGAACTAGAATATTTGGCAGAAGAAATATCTAAGCAGCAAAGTGTTTAAGGTGCCACATGGCTCTATAGTTGCTTACAGTAACATGAGATAATAAATAAATTATTTAAAGATATAAAGGGAAACAGAACAGCAATATTTTAAAAAATTTCAGTCTGGCCACATAAAGAATTAAAAAGAGCTTGTTTTGGAGAGCAAACCAAGGATATGGTCACATGACCTTTGCTAAGAACATCAGTATGGATAGAAGTCATCATCAGGACAATGAGAGAATGAAGATTACAGCATTTCAGAGGTCTTCAAGGCTGCGCCTCCCATTACAGGCCTAGAGCTCTAAGGGGGCAGAATGGTTTGGAGGGGTGGGCCCAGGGCCCCCTCTATGTGTTGACTGCACAGGAGCCACCTTGGGTCTCTGCTCCCTACATTCTGGCACAGTGTTCCTCAGTTGCCCTAGCCATGGCTCAAATGGGCCCAGCTGTGGCTCAATCCATCACTCTAGAAGTTACAAGCTGCAAATTTTGGTGGCATTTGTGTGGTGCTACTCTGCAGGTGTGCTAAATGCAAGAGTTATGGGGACATAATTTCCTCCACATAGATTTCAAAGGATGGCATGGACAGCCTGGGGACCCAGGCAGTGACTTATTGCATGGGTGGATCCACCACAGATTACCTCTAATAGACCAATGTCCACCAGAAATGTGGGGTCAGCACTGCTACAGAGTTCTCACTAGGGCAATGCCTAGTGGAGCCATGGGAGTTGGGCCAAGACCCCAGAACTGTAGATTTACCATTTTGCAAAATGAGCTTGGGAGAGGTACAGGCATGAGACTCCAGCTCGTGAGAGCTTCCAGGTGGACTGAGCCCAGCAAAGCCATGGAGGTAGAGCTGCCTGAAGCCTTGAGGGTCAAAACCACACTCCACTGTGCCCAGGACATGAGACATGGAGTCAAAGAAAATTATTCTAGAGCTGTAAGACGTAATGTTGTTTTCCCTGTGGGGTTGTGGATTTATTTGGGACCAGTTACCCCTTTCTTCTTGCATATTCATCCCTTTTGAAATGGGAATGCCTATCCTATGCTGTCCCACCACTGTACTTTGAAAAAATGTCACTTGTTAATTTTATAAGCTCACAACTGGAGAGGAATTTGTCTCAAGATGAATTGTGCCTTGAGTCTCACCCATATCTGATTCAGATGATTATCTTAACTTTGGACTTTCGAGATGATGCTAGAACTAGTTAAACTTTTGGGATTATTGAGATAAAATGAATATATAGTCACACACCAAATAATAATGTTGTGTTCAAGGACAGACAGCATATATGATGGTGGTCCCATATGATTATAATGAGCTGAAAAATTCTTATTACCTAGTGATGTCATAGCCATCATAAGATTATAGCACAACGTGTTGTTCATATGTTTGTGGTGATGCTGGTATGGACAAATCTGTGCTGCCAGTCATCCAAAAGTATAGCATATACAATTATGCACAGTACATATAATTGATAATGACAATAAATAACCATGTTACTGGTTCATGTATAATTTTTATTTTTATTTTAGAGCATATTTCTTCTACTTATGAAAAAAAGTTTATTGTAAAAGAGCCTCGGGTAGATCCTTCAGGAGATATTCCAGAAGAAGGCATTGTTATCATAGAAGATGAGACTTCTATGTATGCTACTGCCTCTGAGGACCTTCCAATAAGACAAGATGAGAAGGTGGAAGACAGTGATATTGATGATCCTGACCCTATGTGGTCTTAGGCTCATATGTGTGTTTGTGCTTTTTTTTAACAGTAAAAAATAAAATAATTTAAACATATTAAAAAACTTAAAGAGTAAGGATATAAAAAATATTTTTGTACAGATGTACAATATGTTTGTTTTAAGCTAAGTGTTAAAACATCATAAAGTTAAAAAATTAAAATTTATAAAGTAAAAAATTTACAGTAAGGTAAGGTTAATTGAAGAAATAAATTATTTTATAAATGTAATACAGTCTAAGTGTACAGTGTTTATAAAGTCTACAGTAGCATACAGTACTGTTCTAGGCCTTCACATTCACTCATCCCTCAATCACTGACTCACACAGAGCAACGCCCAGCCTTGCAAGCTCCATTCATGGTAAATATCCTAAACGGGAGTACTATTTTGTATCGTTTACATGATATTTCTATTGTAGCTTTTCTATGTTTAGATATGTTTAGAGACACAAATACACACCATTGTGTTTCAGTTGCCTACACTATTCAATACAATAAAATGATGTACAGGTCTGTAGCCTAGGAGTACTAGGCTACATCACGTATCCTAGGTGTGTGGTAAGCTATGCTATCTAGATTTGTATAAGTACATTCTATAATTTTGTACAATGGGGAAATTGCCTAACAACTCCTTTCTCAGGACACATTCCTGCTATTAAGTAATATATGACTATATTTTGCATTGTGAGTGTCAGGGTGGAATGTAATGGTTTAAATAAATCCCCCAAAGTTCACATGCTGGAAACTTAATCCTCAAGGCAACAATTTTGGGAGGTGGAGCTTAATAAGAAGTGATTAGGTCATGAGAGTTTTGCTATCATGAAAAGACTGATGTTGCTAGCATGGGAGTAGGTTAGTTATCATGAGAGTGGCTTTGTTATAAAAGCCAGTTTGGTACCCTCTTGCTCTCTTGCTCTACCAGCTTTTGCCCTCTGCCTTCCACGATGAAATAATGCAGCACAAAGATCCTAACCAGATGACAGCACCATGCTCTTGGACGGTCCAGCATGCAGAACTGTGAGCCAAATGATTCCTGTTTATTATATATTTCTAATTATGTGGTATTTCATTAGAGCAATATCAAATGGACTATGGCAACTATACACATTTGAAAAACAATAGCATTGGTAGTGTTTAAGTCATGTTCTTTCTTCAATTTATAACAAATATCTGCACAAATGAATTAATGCACACTTGGCAACTATTCCAAATCCCCTGAGATTCAGAAATACTGAATTTAGAGCACATCAAATCCAGTAGTAGTAAGTGGTGTGTGGGGCATTCCAGTTTTTTTTTAATCTACAGGTAACTGTGATAGTATGTATATATTACCTTCTGAAAAATTTGTACTACTTGTAGCATAAAGGGACCAAGTTTAATAGAAAGAAGTTGGCTGGCTCAGAGAAGATGCATCCCCACTTCTATGCAAATAAAGGAAAAAAGCATTAATGTTTTTAGCACAATTAATTAGTATGGTTATTTTAACTTAATATATAACACAAATATCACTATTTTTTTCTTTTGCTAAAGTAAAACATTAATTGAGTGCCTACTCTGTGCCAGTGTTTCATAACATGATTTTTAGAAACAAGTCATGGAAAGCTGGTTAGTATATTCAGGGTTCCCTCATCAAACTTTAAAACTTTTTTTCTTCATGTTTCTTTTAGGTGTTGTTTACCTGACCATTCCCTATACAATCTCTAAAATCCAAGTACACTGACTTATAGCATATTTATGAAGTAGGAAAAAAGTTCATACTAAGTACAGTAACCACTGGTTTGGTTACAACCATTATTCTTATTGTTTTAAGTTGTTAAAGAATATACAAGGCATCCCCTTCCATTGTTAAACAACCAGATAGTTATCAAGTCTTTACCTCTGTTTAAAATTATTCTTCCACTATCTACTTGGGACAAAATTGAGTTAATTCTAAATTGTGTGTTTCTTTCATTTTTCCAGGTACTAGAAGAGGACAACGTAGTAAGAAAATACAGTGGGGAAAAAGGAAAAGCAAAGCAAAATAAATAAGTTAAATAATTGGTGTGGGAGGGAATGAATAAATAAATTATTTGATCAAAATAAATACTAGACATAATAAAAACTGTACTCCTAAAATATCATTTGGGACACTCTAAAATCTTAAGTTTCTCCTCCTCCCTTTCCAAACTCATATCCCAACAATCCCCAACAATATATACCTTCTATTGTTCTCAAACGAATATATTCCTTGACAAGTTCCTTCCCATTTCCCCACCCATCTGATATTGCTGATTATTTCCTCTGCCTCAAGTGTCTTTCTCCCATTTCTGTATGTGCAAATTCAACTTAGTCTATAAGTCCTAGTTTAAGTGCTTTCTACTGTATGGAACTTTTCAGACTACTCATCTATTTTTCTGAGTTTGCTCCACATTTCTTTATGTTCATCTCCTTCATGGTACTTAGAACATATTACATTACAGGTAAGTATTCCTTGAATTTCCTGCCAGAAGTTTTTAGGATGAGCACCATATTTTTTTTCTTCCTTTTGAATCACAAGTACAATGAGCTAAATTAACCATACTTCTCATTTGGAAACAAACTGTCACCATCAGTTCACAATTCATATTAAATGTATCTTCTCATACCTCACAGTGCCTTCCATAGGATCTTGCCTAGAATATACTTCCAGAAACATTTTTAAATGAATAAATAAAATTTGTGAGTAAGTGAATTAAGTGGGATGACTCCTTCAATCACAAAACCTTTGTAATTTTCAATGATTTTCAAAGCTGTTTTAGAATATTTTCTTGGAGATAGAGTAGATTATCTTATGATAGACCAGCCCTCCTCTCAACAACAAGGAAATACACATTTTGAAATGATTTTGAGTAGATTTGAGAATTACTATGAGAATAAAGACTTAAAGGTCCAAGATTCTTGGGAAAAAGGAAGAACAAAGAGTTGAACCACACATTCACTGGCACCTTTCCCTTGGGGTATGTGTCAAGTTTTATACAGCAAAAGAGAGACTGGTAAACAAAAAGCAGTAGCTTGCAGGTTACATAGATAAACTGGGATTTCAGATATATCATTGAATAAGAGATTAAAAATGGTATTTACACTCTGCCAAGGAAGAAAAGCCCTAGAAAGCACCAGAGTCATATAGTTGGAAGCCCTGAAACACCAATTTCTAGTAATAATAAGTCAGAACTAGTCTTACCATCACAAAGAATGAAACAGTGTGAAAATAAGCTCAACTATAGACTTTATTAAGACAATCTTGTCTTACGTTAACTGTCCATTAGAAGTAAAGGTAAATCTTATCCGGGAAAAGAAAACATTTGCCTTAATCTCAAATGATGATAATTTTAATATACAAATTGCTACATTAAATGCAAAATAATAGGCATACCAGGCAAATAATAAACAAAAAACAAGAGATAAAAAAAGACACAAGAAGGACAGCTAGATGAGATCTAATTATTGTAGTTATCGACACATACCTTAAGATAAATATATTAAATGTGTTCATATAAATAGATAACAAGATAGAGAAGTTTAACAAAAAATACTGTCATTTCTAAAGAATTAAATGTAAAATTTTAAACTGAGAAAATAAAAACAGAAAGTAATTACTCAGTGAGTGGATCTCAGACCCGACAAGAAACCGTTAAAAAGATGAGTAGTGAATTGAGAAAAAACTCAGTAAATATGAACCCACACAGTAGAATCACACAGAGAAAGATTTAAAATAGAACAAAATAATATAAAGAATATAACCAACGTAAAGGACAAAATGAACAGGGCAAACAAGTGTAATCAGTCCAGCAGAAAAAGAGAGACAGAATGAAAGATAATAAATATTTCAACATATGCCATCCTAAAAATTTTCCAGTTTTACTATAAATCACAAGCAGGAATGTAATATAAATATCACCTAGGCAACTCATAGACCAAAGATAATGAGAAAATTTTAAAATAATCAGAGAGTAAAAGCATAAAGCTTTCAGAGGCACAACAACGTTTACAGCTGCCTTCTCAAAATAAATGAGGTGAAGCAGAATATAATTCAATGAACCACTAATTTCGAAGTCTATATCTAGTGAAACTATCTTTATTAAATGAAAGTAAAATAAAAAATTTTCTGAATATCAAAATCGAATTTTTCAGATAATTAATAGCCAATACTAAAAGAAATGTTAAAATGTAGACACTGTAATAACAAAGGTCCCCTGCATCAAAACAATTTAACACTCCTAAAATTTTAGTACCTAATACTTTAAAAATATGTGAAGCAAAAATGTCCAGAATAACAAAAAATGACACATATAAGAAACAGATAAATCCACAATCAGATAAATATTTTAAT
>NW_016816010.1:24775-31197 GCF_001698545.2 Rhinopithecus bieti
AGCAGATTTTTTTGGATGATTATTATAGTTTCATGAAAATGCAAAAGACCAAGTAACTTAACCTTTAAAGATAAACAAAGTTGGAGGGCATATATTAGCAGACAATGAGATTTATTAAACTACTATATTTAAGGCAAAAGTTTTGCTGTAAAGGCAGACAAAAGGAAATATCATACCTGAACTCCCAGAAACACATCCACATATATAAAGAATCTGACTGATGGCAAACACAAGATGACAAGTGATGCACTGGACAAATGTCTTGTCTAACAAGTGGAAGACATCTATCGGTCACACATATTCAAAAATTGAATATTGACTTCTATCTTATATCATACACAAAAAATAATTTCAGGTGGATTGTACATCTAAATCTGAAAGGTAAACTAAGAAAGCTTTTAGAATATAACATAGGACAGTAACTTCAAAAGTTTTGGATATCAAATATATTCTAAATAGAAAACATAAAGCATCGGCCATAAAGAAAAGACTGATAAACTAGAATATATTAAAATTAGAATATTCATTTATCAAAAGACATCATTAGGAGAGTGAACATGCAACCCACAGTGTGTGAAGAGATATTGGCTACATATTTATCCTACTAAATACTCATAGTCACAATATATAAAGAAAATCCACAAAGCACTAAGAAATAGGTAGAAAACCCATTGAAAAATGGGCATACAAATGGCTAGTAAAGAGATGAAAGAAGCTCAAATTTATCAGTCAGGAGAAAAATACAAATTAAGATCCCCCCAAAATACCATTACACACGTATACCAACATGGCTATAACTGAACTACTGCTATTTTATCTCCTCAAAGAGTTAAAAAATAGAATTACCATATGATCAGTCATTTCAATTCTAGGTATATACCCAAAATAATTAAAGCATAGACACCAGCAGATATTTGTATATTCATGTTAATAGAAGCACAATTTACAATAGTAAAAAGGTAGAAATAACACAAATGTCCAATGACAGATAAATGGATTAACAAAATGTTTTATATTTATATATAGACACATATATATACACATAAATATACAAATATACACACACAGACAATGGGATCTTATTCAGCTTTAAAAAATGAAATTCTTGCAACACTATTCACAATAGCAAAGACATGGAATCAACCTAAATGCCCATCAATGGTAGACTGGATTAAGAAAATGTGATACATATACACCATGGAATACTGTGCAACCATAAAAATATAACAAGATAATGCCCTTTGTAGGAACATGGATGGGGCTGGATGGCATTATCCTTAGCAAACTAATCCAGGAACAGAAAACCAAATACCACATGTTCTCACTTATGAGTAGGAGTAAAATTATGATAACACATAGACACACAGAGGGGAACAACACACACTGGTGCCTTTTGGAGTGTGGAGAGTGGGAGGATGGAGAGGATTAGAAAAAATAACTAATGGGTACTAGGCTTAATACCTTGGTGGTGAAATAATCTATACAACAAACTCCCATGACACAAGTTTACCTATATAGCAAACATGCACTTGTACTCCTGAACTTAAAATAAAAGTTAAAATAAATTATAAATAAATAAAATTAAAATTAAATTCTAGTATAAGCTACAATGTAGATGAACCTTGAAAACATTATGCTAAGGGAAATAATCCAAAAAAGGACAAATACTGCATCATTGCATTTATATGAGGTATCTAGAATAGTTTATTTTATACATACAGAAAAAATAGGTAGGAGCACTATAGAGTTATTATTCGATGGGTAAAGGACTTCAGTTTGGGATGATGAAAAGTTCTGGAGATGAAAAGTGTTGAGGGGTTGCACAACAATGTGAATATACTTAATGCTACTAAGTTGTACAGTCAAAAATTGTTAAAATGGTGAATTTTATGTTATGTATATTTTACCACAATAAAAAATTAAAATTAAAACACTGTGAATACCAACTTTGGGGAAAACATAAAGCAACTGGAACTCTCATACACTGTGGGAGCAAAATTGGCACAAAACACTTGAGAAATTTTGCAATATCTATGAAAGGTGAATATAAGCATTCTCTATGATTCAGCAATTCTGTCATTAGGTACATGTACAACATAAATGATCTGCTGCTATATACAATAAGATGGATGGATTCCACGCACAATGTTAAACAAAGCAGTGTCATTTTTACATCTCCATCTATATAATGTTCAAAGATATGCAAAACTCATCTATGCCACTAAAGGTCGGGCAGTCAGGATGGTAGTTACCTTGGAGTGGAAGGAGGTAGTGACTTAGGGTGAGTGTACAAGGAGTTTCTGGGATGCTAGAAATGTTCTTTTTCTTGATGTGAGCAGTAGTTATATGAAGTATCACATTCTGAAAATTCACAGAGCTCTACACTTATGCTTCATATACTTTTCTATTTGTATGCTGCACTTAAATAAAATTGTTTCTAAAAAATCAATCATCTGGGGTTCTATGCATTCCAAAATACAAACTGAACAATTTCTTTCATCTACCCAATCATAAAACAGACCAAGGAGGCTTTCTGGAATTCTTCCCTTAATAGAGATGGTTGAAAAAAGCCAATGCAAAATCACTTGAAAACTACTCACTCTATTTTTTACCTTTGGTAAGCAAGTAGCAAGTTTTGCATGTATGTGGACTAAGACACTAACACATGACCATAAAATGTATTAGGAGGGCAACTTCTCTCAGTAGGCAATAAACTAGCAAATCTGTATGCAATCCATGTTTGATGGAACTAAATTCAGTCACAAAAATCTGTGTGTGTACGCATGCATGCGCACACTTGTGTGTGTGTGTGTGTGTCTGTGTGTGTGTGTGTGTATGTGTCTTGGGATGGATCAGTAATAGGAATAAGAAAGGTAAACCACTTTAAGTCTCTATGTTTAAACAAAGGTTTACAACATTCCTAAGAATTAAAGGTATAGGTATTTATTTTTAAAAACATGAGAAAACAGCAATTTTACATGATAGAAATAAGTTATTTAAAGTTAACCCAGTTTAATTGCTTTTGTTTTCTATAAACAAACTTTCATACAAAAGTTGAACATCTTCCAGTGAAATCTGTGGCTTTGTATTTCAAAAATATCCTTATCTTGATTAAAATAAATGATCACAGGGTCTTCTTTCAGGCCTAAATTATCATGAGTATTCAAGTAAAAATAAATCAAAATAAATGTGGAGAGAATAAATACAAAAGAAATGGGAAGTAGAAAAATTGGGAAATGAGAAGAGGGAAATAAAGGCAAGAACATTGAATAAAAGATGTCAGGAGGAGAGGAAGAGAAAGAGGAAGGAATGAGAAGAAAGTGGAGGTTGTATAAAACAAAATAAGGAAGAGGAGTGACATCAGCAAGATGAAGAAATAGGAGTTTTCTATTGTCATCTCCCCACAGTGCACGAATTTTGACAACAATCTTCAGATGACAGTACCTCTGTGGAAGTCCAGGAGTCCAGTGGAGAAATTTCAGCACAGTATTAGAGGAAAAAAAGAAAAGAAAAAAGAAAAAGAAAATTCAAGAATAGACTCATTGAAAAGAATACAAAGAATAAATTCACTTTACTCACACCTCCCTTGCCACAAGACAGAACAGCTTGTTCCAAGAGAACACTTTAACCTGTGATTTGTCTCACAGGGAAAAGTGAGAGCATTGGGTGTGAGCATCTGGTTTTCCCAGCTGTGTGGGACACTGTCCAAGAGGCCCAACCTTTTATTGCCCCACTCAGAATACTGAGAGGATCAGCATAGCTGAGTGACTGGGAAAGGCTGGGAGCAGATTAGAGAGGCAGAGACTCACAGGAATCAGGGCTCAAAACTCGACAAAGGAATGTGTATCCTACTGATGGCTTTGCAGACTCCTTCAGGAGACCTCCCATGAGCTGCTTAGGATGTGTTGTTTCTTGGCCCCCACCAACTGGCTCACAGATGCACCCAGTGTTCTGCATGCATCACCCTCGCCCCTGTGACTGGCTCCCCACACACATCCCTTGGAAAGTGAGTGCAAGCCTTTGCAGAAAGCTCATGAACATGTGTAATCAACCGACTCAACACTGTGGGGTTCAAATAAGGCACACATACTTGAGCATTTGAGGGCATTGCACTAGAGAAAAAATGAGAGAATCTCATCAACCAACCCGGCTTTGTACAATTGAGGGAAGACATACAATCATAGGGATCTCCCTCCCACAAAAAGGAACAAGAGAGGTGGAATAGGCACATCATACACAAAGTCATAGAGAGACTCGGAATCCCTAGACTGCCTCACTGATAAAAAGTGTTTTCTCCCCAAAACCAGTCAGTAAAGACTAAAGGAGGTAGCTGCTTCTTCAAACAAGAAAACAGGACTTTAAGGGAACATGCAAACACACACACACACACACACACACACACACACACACACACACACACAAGAAAATGATACAACCAAAAGAAAAAAAAAATTTGCGGTAATTGATCCCAAACAACTGGAGATCTACAAACAGCCTGACAAAGAATTCAAAATAATCATTTTAAGGATGCTCAGCAAGCTACAAGAGAATACAGACAATGAAAACAGAGAAACAAAACAAACAAAATCAAAAGTTAAATTAGAAGATGGCCAATTAGGAAGAGCTCCAGCCTCCAGCTCCCAGCATGAGCAACACAGAAGACTGGTGATTTCTGCATTTCCAACTGAGGCATCAGGTTTATCTCACTGGGGCGTGTCAGTCAGTGGGTGCAGGACAGTGGGTGCAGCCCACCGAGTGAGAGCCAAAGTGGGGTGAGGCATCGCCTCATCCGGGAAGTGCAAGAGGGAAGGGAATACCCTTTCCGAGCCAAGGGAAACCGTGACACACAGCACCTGGAGAATCAGGTCACTCCCACCCTAATACCGTGCTTTCCAAGGGACTTAGCAAATGGCACACAAGGAGATTATATCCTGTGCCTGGCTTGGAGGGTCCCACGCCCACGGAACCTCCCTCATTGCTAGCACAGCAGTCTGAGACCTAACTGCAAGGTGGTAGCAAGGCTGGGGGAGGGGCACCCACCATTGCTGAGGCTTGAGTAGGAAAACAAAGCTGCCGCGAAGCTCGAACTGGGAGGAGCCCACTGCAGCTCAAGGAGGCCTGCCTGCCTCTGTAGCCTCCACTTCTGGGGACAGGGCATAGCCAAACAAAAGGCAGCAGAAACCTCTGCAGATTTAAATGTCCCTGTCTAACAGCTTTGAAGAGAATAGTGGTTCTCCCAGCACGGACGTTGAGATCTGATAATAGACAGACTGCCTGCTCAAGTGGGCCCCTGACCCCTGAGTAGCCTAACTGGGAGACAATCCCCACTAGGGACAGACTGACACCTCACACCTCACATGGCAGGGTACCCCTCTGAGATGAAGCTTCCAGAAGAATGACCAGGCAGCAACATTTGCTGTTCAGCAATATTCACTCTTCTGCAGCCTCTGCTGCTGATACCCAGACAAACAGGGTCCGGAGTGGACCTCCAGCAAACTCCAACAGACCTGCAGCTGAGGGTCCTGACTAACAAACTAACAAACAGAAAGGACATCCACACCAAAACCCCATCTGTACGTCATCATCAACAAAGACCAAAGGTAGATAAAACCACAAAGGTGGGGAAAAAACAGAGCAGAAAAGCTGAAAATTCTAAAATCAGAGTGCCTCCCCCTCCAAAGGAACGCAGCTCCTCACCAGCAATGGGACAAATCTGGACGGAGAATGACTTTGACGAGTTGAGAGAAGAAGGCTTCAGATGATCAAACTTATCTAAGCTAAAGGAGAAGTTCAAACCCACCACAAAGAAGCTAAAAACCTTGAAAAAAGATTTGATGAATGGCTAACTAGATTAACCAATGTAGAGAAGTCCTTAAATGACGTGATAGAGCTGAAAACCATGGCACAAGAACTATGGGACAAATGCACAAGTTTCAGTAACGGATTCAATCAACTGGAAGCAAGGGTATCAGTGACTGAAGATCAAATGAATGAAATGAAGTGAGAAGAGAAGTTTAGAGAAAAAAGAGTAAAAAGAAACAAACAGCCTCCAAGAAATATGGGACTATGTGAAAAGACCAAATCTATGTCTGATTGGTATACCTGAAAGTGACGGGGAGAATGGAACCAAGTTGGAAAACACTCTGCAGGATATTATCCAGGAGAACTTCCCCAACATAGCAAGGCAGGCCAACATTCAAATTCAGGAAATACAAAGAATATACAAAGAATGCCACAAAGATAGTCCTAGAGAAGAGCAATTCCAAGACACATAATTGTCAGATTGACCAAAGTTGAAATGAAGGAAAAAAATGTTATGGGAAGCCAGAGAGAAAGGTCGGGTTACCCACAAAGGGAAGCCCATCAGACTAACAGCAGATCTCTTGGCAGAAACTCTACAAGCCAGAAGAGAGTGGGGCTAA
>NW_016816010.1:33968-44174 GCF_001698545.2 Rhinopithecus bieti
AAAGCAACAATAGACAAATGAGATCTAATTAAACTAAAGAGCTTCTGCACAGCAAAAGAAACTACCATCAGGGTGAGAAGGCCACCTAAAGAATAGGAGAAAATTTTTGTAATCTACCCATCTGACAAAGGGCTAATATCCAAAATCTACAAAAAACTCAAATTTACAAGAAAAAAACAAACAACCCCATAGAAAGTGGGCAAAGGATAGGAACAGACATTTCTCAAAAGAAGACATTTATGCAGCCAACAGACACATGAAAAAATGCTCATCATCACTGGCCATCAGAGAAATGCAAATCAAAACCACAATGAGATACCATGTCACACCAGTTAGAATGGAAATCATTAAAAAGTCAGGAAACAACAGGTGCTGGAGAGCATGTGGAGAAATAGGAACACTTTTACAGTGTTGGTGGGACTGTAAACTAGTTCAACAATTGTGGAAGACAGTGTGGCGATTCCTTAGAGATCTAGAACTAGAAATACCATTTGACTCAGCCATCCCATTACTGGGTATATACCCAAGGGATTATAAATCATGCTGCTATAAAGACACATGTACACATATGTTTATTGCGGCACTATTTACAATAGAAAAGACTTGGAACCAACCCAAATGTCCATCACTGACAGACTGGATTAAGAAAATGTGCCACATATACATCATGGAATACTATGCAGCCATAAAAAAGAATGGGTTTATGTCCTTTGTAGGGACATGGATGCAGCTGGAAACCAACGTTCTCAGCAAACTATCACAAGAACAGAAAACGAAACACCGCATGTTCTCACTCACAGGTGGGAACTGAACAATGAGAACACTTGCACACAGGAAGGTGAACATCACACACCGGGGCCCGTTGTGGGGTGGGGGAAGGGGAGAGGGATAGCGTTAGGAGATATACCTAATGTAAATGATGAGCTAATGGGTGCAGCACACCAACATGGCACATGTATGCATATGTAACAAACCTGCACATTGTGCACATGTACCCTAGAATGTAAAATATAATTTTAAAAGTTAAATTAAAGAAATCATGAAAAAAATCAGAAATTTTGAAGGCAACGAATACAATGAATAAAATTAAAAAGGCAAGAGAAAGCATCAAAAATAGACTTGATCAGGTAGGAGAATGTGTGAATTTGAAGATAAGCAATTTAAAATTATCTACTCAGGAGAGTAAGAAAAAAGGAAGAGAAAAAATAAAGAAAGGTTACAGGATTTATGGCTCACCATCAAGAGAAACAAGAAGAGAAGAGTAAGAAAGGGCAGAAAGCGTATTTAAAGAAATAATAGCTGAAAAGTTTCCAGATTTGGAGGAGATGTATAACATCCATTTTACATAAGGCTTAAAGGATACCAAACACATTCAAACCAAAGAGGGATTTACCATGGCATATTATAATTAAATTTTCAATAATCGAAGAAAAGGAGAGATTGTGAAGTCAGTGAGAGAAAAAAATGTGTCCCATAAAAAAAATAAAACCTCCATAAAGCTATCAGCAGATTTCTCAGCAGAAACCTTGTAGGTCAGAAAAGAGAAGGGTAAGATAACATAGTCAAAGTGCTGAAAAGAAAATCTGCCAACCAAGATATATTACCCAGGAAATCTGTCCCACAAAAATGATGGAAAGACGAAGTCTGTGCTACTCAATCAAAATCTGAGTAGTGGGATTGCTGGATTAAATGATAGATTTACTTTTAGTTCTTTGACTTGTCTCCATACTGCTTTCCATAGTGATTGTACTAGTTTATATTCCCACCAGTTGTGTAAAAGTGTTTCCTTTTCACCACATTCATATCAACATCTATCATTTTTAATTTTTTTATTACAGTAATTCTTACAGGAGTAAGGTGGTATTGCATTGGGTTTTTTATTTGCATTTCCCTAATCATTAGTGATGTTGAGCATTACTTAATTTGTTTGAACAACAGTCAAGTTGTTCAAATGTTTGTTGGCCATTTGTAGATCTTCTTTTGAGAATTGTCTATTCATGTCTTTTGCCCATTTTTCGATAGGATTATTTTTTCTTGATGATTTGAGTTCCTTATAAATTCTGAATGTTAGTCCTTTGTTGGATGCATACTTTGCAAATATCTTCTCCCACTCTGTGGGTTGTCTGTTTACTCTGCTGATTATTTCTTTTACTATGCAGAATTTTTTAGTTTAATTAAGCCCCATCTGTTTATCTTTGTTTCTGTTGCATTGGTTTTTGGGCTCTTGGTCATGAACTCTTTACCTAAGCCAATGACTAGAAGAGGTTCTCAGATGCTATCTTCTAGAATTTTTATGGTTTCAGGTCTTAGATTTAAGTCTTTGTTCCATCTTGAGTTAATTTTTGAGATGAGAATCCAGGTTCATTCTTCTACATGTGACTTGCCAAATATCCCAGCATCATTACTTAAATAGGGTGTCCTTTTCCCACTTTATATTTTTGTCTGATTTGTCAAAGATCAGTTGACTGTAAGTATTTTGCTTTATTTCTGGATTTTCTATTCTGTTTCATTGGTCTGTGTGCCTGTTTTTATACCAGGAACATGCTGTTTTGGTAACTATAGCCTTGTAGTATAGTTTGAAGCCAAGTAATGTGATGCCTCTGGATTTGTTCTTTTTGCTTCGACTTGCTTTGGCTATGCAGGATCTTTTTCGGTTCCATGTGAATTTTAGAATTCTTTTCTAGTTCTGTGATGAATAATGATGGGATTTTGATGGGATTTGCATTAAATCTTGTAGATTGCTTTTGGCAATATGGTTATTTTCACAATATTGATTCTACCCATTCATGAGTATGCAACATGTTTCCATTTGTTTGTGTCATATATGATTTCTTTCAGCAGTGTTTTAAAATTTTCCTTGTAAAAATCTTTTACCTCCTTGGTTAGGTATATTCCTAAGTTTTATTTTTTGGCAGCTGTTGTAAAAGGAGTGGAGTTATTTATTTGATTCTCTGCTTGGTCACTGTTGGTGCTACTGATTTGTGTACATTGATTTTGTATCCTGAAACATTACTAAATTCATTTATCAGATCTAGGAGCTGTTTGGATAAATCTTTAGAGTTTTACAGATGTATAATCATATCAGTGAACAGTGACAGTTTGACTTCTCCTTTACTGATTTGGATGCCATTTATTTCTTTCTCTTATCTGATTGCTCTGGCTAGGACTTCTAGTACTATGTTCAATAGAAGTGGTAAAAGTGGGCATTCTTGTCTTATTCCAGTTCTCAGTGGGAATGCTTTCAACTTTTCCCCATCCAGTATAATGGTGGCTATAGGTTTTTCACAGATGCTGATATGGTTTTGCTGTGTCCCTACCCAAAATCTCATCTTGAATTGTAATCCCCATAATTCCCACGTGTCACAGGTGGAACTAGGAGGAAATAATAGGATCATGGGGGTGGTTTCCGTCATGTTCTTCTCGCAATAGTGAGTGAATCTCACAGGCTATGATGGTTTTATAAGCATCTGACATTTCCCCTGCTTACACTCACTTTGTCCTGCTGCCCTGTGAAGAAGGTACCTGCTTCTCCTTTGCCTTCCACCATGATTGTAAGTTTCCTAAGGCCTCCCCAAAAATGTGGAATTGTGAGTCAATTAAACCTCTTCCCTTTCTAAATAACCTAGTCCCCAGTATTTCTTCATAGCAGTGTGAGAATGGACTAATATGAATGGCTTTTATTACATTAAGGTATGTTTCTTCTATGCCCATTTTGCTAAGAGTTTTAATCATAGAGCAATGCTGGATTTTGTCAAATGCTTTTTCTGCCTCTGCTGAGATGATTATATAATTTTGTTTTAATTATGTTTGTGTGGTGTATTACATTTGTTGACTTGTGTATGTTAAATAATCCCTGCTTCCCTGGTATGAAACCCATTTGATCATAGTATATTATCTTCGTGATTTGCTGTTGGATTCGGTTAGCTAGTATTTTGTTGAAGATTTTTGCATCTCTGTTCATCAGTGATATTGGTCTGCAGTTTTCTTTTTTTGTTATGTCCTTTCCTAGGTTTGGGGCTTCACAGAATGATTTAGAAAGGATTCCCTCTTTCTCTATATTTTGGAATAGTGTCAGTCGGATTGGTACCAATTCTTCTATGAATGTTTGATAGAATTCAGCTCTGAATCCATCTGGCTATGGACTTTCTTTTACTGGAAACTTACATATTTTTTTCATTCTTGCTACTTGTTAGTCTTCTGTTCTGAGTTTCTATTTCTTCCTGGTTTAATTTAGGAGGGTTGTATATTTGCAGGAATTTATCCATCTCCTCTAGGTTTTCTACTTTCTGTGCACTAAAGTGTTCATAGTAGCTTTGAGTGATCTTTTGTATTTCTGTGTTATCAATTATAATATCTCCCATTTTATTTCTAATTGAGCTTACTTGGAACTTCTGTCTTTTCTTACTTAATCTTGCTAATGGTCTATCAATTTTGTTTATCTTTCCAAGAACAAACTTTTTGTTTCATTTATCTTTTGTATTCTTTTTTGTTTCAGTTTCATTAGTTCTGTTGTGAACTTTGTTATTTCTTTCCTTCTGCTGGGTTTGGGTTTGGATTGTTCTTGCTTCCCTGCTTTTGTGAGGTGTGATCTTAGATTGTCTACTTGTGCTCTTTCAGACTTTTTGATGTAGACATTTAATGCTATGAACTTTCCTCTTAGCACTGCTTTTGCTGTATTTCGCAGGTTTTGATAGGTTTTGTCACTATTACCATTCATTTAAAAAAAAATTTTTTTTTTGAGATGGAGTCTCGCTCTGTTGCCCAGGCTGGAGTGTAGTGGCCGGATCTCAGCTCACTGCAAGCTCTGCCTCCCGGGTTTACACCATTCTCCTGCCTCAGCCTCCCAAGTAGCTGGGACTACAGGCGCCCGCCACCTTGCCTGGCTAGTTTTTTTGTATTTTTTTAGTAGAGACGGGGTTTCAACGTGTTAGCCAGGATGGTCTCGATCTCCTGACCTCGTGATCCACCCGTCTTGGCCTCCCAAAGTGCTGGCATTACAGGCTTGAGCCACCGCGCCCGGCCTCAAAATTTTTTTTTTATTTCCATCTTGACTTCATTGTTGACTCAAAGATTGTTCAGTGGCATGTGATTTAATATCCATGTATTTGTATAGTTTTGATGGTTCTTTTTGTAGTTGATTTCCGGTTTTATTTCACTGTGGCCTGAGAGAGTACTTGATATAGTTTTGATTTTCTTAAATTTATGGAGACTTTTTTTTGGCCTATCATATGGTCTCTCTTGAAGGATGTTTCATGTGCTAATTGAAATAATGTATATTCTACAGTTGTTGGGTAGAATATTCCGTATATATACGTTGAGTTCATTTGTTCTAGGATATACTTTTAGTCCATTGTTTCTTTGTTGACTTTCTATCTTGATAACCTGCCTAGTGCTGTCAGTGGAGTATTGAAGTCCCCTACTATTTTTGTGTTGCTGTCTATCTGGTTTCTTAGGTCTAGTAGTAACTGCTTTATAAATTTGGAAACTCCAGTGTTAGGTCCATATATATTTATGATTGTGATTTTTTCTGTTGGACTAATTATCTTATCCACATGTGTCTGTTTAAACTGTTGTTGCTTCAAAGTCTGTTTTATCTGATATGAGAATACCTACTCCTGCTTGCTTTTGGTTTCCATCTGTATGGAATATCTTTTTCCACCCCTTTACCTTAAGTTTATATGAGTCTTTATGTGTTAGATGAATTTCTTGAAGACAGCAGATACTTGGTTGGTGGATTTTTATCCATTCTGCCATTCTGTGTCTTTTAAGTGGAGCATTTTTAAGTCATTTACATTCAACATTAGTATTGAGATGTGAGGTACTATGATATTTATCATGCTAGCTGTTGCCTGAACACCTTGTTTTTATTCATTGTGTTATTGTTTTATATGCTTTATGAGATTTTGTTTTAAGAGGTTCTGTTTGGTGCATTTAGAGGTTTTCTTTCAAGACTTACAACTCCTTTTAGCATTTCTTATAGTGCTGGCTTGGTAGTGGCAAATTGTCTCAGCATCTGTTTGGTTGAAAAAGAGTACCTCTCCTTCATTTATGAAGCTTAGTTTTGCTGGATACAAAGTTCTTGGATGATAATTATTTTGTTTAAGGAGACTAAAAATAGGACTCCAATTTTTTTCTGGCTTGTAGGATTTCTGCTGAGAAATCTGCTGTTAATATGATAGGTTTTCCTTTATAGGTTACCAGACGTTTTTGCCTCATAGCCCTTATATTCTTTCCTTTGTCTTGATATTAGATAACCTGATTACTATGTGTCTGGGTGATGATCTTTTTCAATGAATTTCCTGGGTCTTCTTTGAGCTTCTTGTATTTGATGTCTAGATCTCTAGCAATGCCAGAATAGTTTTTCTCAATCATTTTCTCAAGTAAGTTTTCCAAACTTTTAGATTTCTCTTCTTCCTCAGGAACACCAATTATTCTTAATTTTGGTCATTTAACATAATCCCAAGTTTCTTGAAGACTTTGTTCACTTTTGAAATTTGTTTTACTTTGTCTCTGTCAAATTGGGTTAATTCAAAAGCCTTGTCTTCGAGCTCTGAAGTTCTTTCTTCTACTTGTTCGATTCTATTGTTGAATCTTCCCAGTGTATTTTGTATTTCTTTTGTTTGTTTGTTTGTTTGTTGAGAAGGATTTTTGCTCTTGTTGCCCAGGCTGGAGTGCAAGGGTGCAATCCCAGCTCACTGCAACCTCCATCTCCTGGGATCAAGTGATTCTTCAGCCTCAGCCTCCCAAGTAGCTGGGATTACAAGCATGCACCACCACGTCCTGCTAATTTTTGTATTTTTAGTAGAGATGAGGTTTCATCATGTTGGTCAGGCTGGTTTCGAACTGCTGACCTCAGGTGATCCACCTGCCTTGGCCTCCCAAAGTGCTGGGAATACAGGCGTGAGCCACCACACCTGGCCTGTATTTCTTTAAGTGTGTCCTTCATTTCCAGAAGTTTTGATTGTCTTTTCTTTATAATATCTATTTCTCGGGAGACTTTCTCATCCATAGCCTTTTTTTTAAAAAAAGAATCTTTAAGTTGGTTTTCACCTTTCTCTGGTACCTCCTTGAGTAGCTTAATATTCAACCTTATGAACTATTTTTCTGGCAAGTCAGAGATTTTTTTCTTGGTTTAGATCCATTGCTGGAGAGCTGGTGTGATATTTAGGGCATGTTATAGAACCTTGTTTAGTCATATTACCAGAATTACTTTTCTAGTTACTTCTCATTTGTGTACATTGTTTCATTAGAAATATCTGGAACTCAAGGTCTGCTGTTAAGATTCTTTTGTCCTATGGGGTGATCCCTTGATGTGCTGCTCTCCCCTTTCCTCTAGAAATGGGGCTTCCTGAGAGCTGAACTACAGTGATTATTATTGCTCTTCTGGGTCTAGCCAGCCAGTGGGACTACTGGGCTCCAGGCTGGTGCTGGGGAATGTCTGCAAAGAGTCCTGTGATGTGATCTGACTTCAGGTCTCCCAGCCATGGATATCAGCACCTGCTCTGATGGTGAAGGTTGCATGTGAGTGAGGTGTACTCTGTGAGAGTCCTTGCTTGTAGTTGCATTTAGTGTGCTGGCTATCTCAAAAACCGGTTATGCTAGCAGTGAAGTTGTCACATGGACAGACTTGGGATCTCTGTTTATCCAGGATGTTGCAGGCAGTGGAATTAGCTGTCATTTTCTCCTTTGGAGTAGGATTGTTCTGTTATGAGTTGCTGTTATGGCTTCAGTTGGTTGGCACTTCCAAGAGAGCACCAGCTGCAGTAGTAGAAGGGGGATATAAGCTTGCCCTACATTGGCCAGGATAAGTATACAGTTTCTCAGGTGATGGGCAGGACTATAGAGTTTCCAAGAGTTTATGTTTTTTTGTCTTTTGCTACCAGAGCAGGTAAAGAAAAACCATCAAGTGGGGGCATGGTTAGGCGGGTCTGAGCTCAGACTATTTTTGGCCAGGGCTTGCTGCAGCCACTGTGGGGGATGGACAGGGTGATTTTCAGGCCAATGGAGTTATGTTCCAAAGGTGATTATGGCTGCCTCTTCCACATTTTACAGGTTACCAGGGAAATGGGGGAAGGCCAGAAATAACAGGCCTCACCCAGCTCCCAAGCAGCCAGCAAGGTCAGTCTCACTCCTGCCGTGCTCTGCCAACAGTACCTACAGTTTATATCCAGTCAGCTAGTGCATAGGGCTGAGATCTTGCCACAGGCTACAAGACTCCCCACTGAGAAAGCAAACATCAGCTGTGGCTTCTGTGCTCCTATCTACACTTCCCGTATACCCCCCAGATTCTTGCTCAGGAAAATTTGTGCTCAGCTGAAATTATTACAAAGTTCAGTGAAAAACATCTTTCACCCTGTGGCCCCCCTGTAATTCTGCTGGCTGCCTTTTCCAAAGCCACCTGTGAGATAAAGTCTGGGATGGCTTCCCCGGGCTCAACCTGGAGAGTGGGAGTGCCTACAGGGTTCTTCTTCCCGCTGCTTCTTCTACTTTTTTATTTCACTCAGCTTCCTAAATTTGTTTCAGTTCTAGGTAAGATTAAATCCTCCCGTGATCTGGATTTTCAGGTTCCCCCTGGGGATGTGTGTTTAAAGGCTGACTTTTCTCCCTCTCATACTTTGGGAACTCACAGTTTTTATAGTAGAGGAGTTCAGCATACTCTAATATAGTACTGATGGTGTATAAATCATTTTAACTGTAGTATAAAAGTTAAAAGAAAAAAGTATTAAGCATAATAACACTAATTTTAATGAATACATAATATAAAAGAAGTGTTCCAAAATGTAAATTGACTGTGGAAGAGTAAAATTGTACAGTTTTGTATGTGATCAAAGTTAATTTGTTGTCAGCTTAAAATAGACTTATAAGTAAGTTGTTTCAAGTAAGTTTCATGGTAACCACAAAGCAAAATTCAATAGTAGATATGCACAAACAGAGAAAGGAACAAAAATATACAATATAGAAAATCATTGAGTCATAAAGAAAGACAGCAAGAGAGGAAGAAACTATAAAACTGTCAGAAAACAATTAACAACATGATAATAGGAGTCATTACCTCTCCATAATTACTTTAAATGTAAATGTATTAAGTTATTCAATTAAAATACATTATGTATCTGAATGGATTAAAAAATAAGATCTGGCTAGGCATGGTGGCTCACGCCTGTAATCCCAGCACTTTGGGAGGCCAAGGCAGGTAGATTGCAAGGTCAGAAGTTCAAGACCAGCCTGGACAGCACAGTGAAACCCCGTCTCTACTAAAATTACAAATATTAGCTGGGCATGGTGGCACATGCCTGTAATCCAAGCTACTCGGGAGGCTGAGGCAGAATTGCTTGAACTGGGACCTGGAAAGTGGAGGTTGCAGTGAGCCAAGATTGCATCCCTGCACTCCAGCCTGAGCTACAGAGCGAGACTCTGTCTCAAAAAGAACATTTAATTAAAAAAAAAGAAAATCCAACTATATGCTGCCTACAAGAGGTTCCCATTAGCTTTAAGAAAACACATAGGCTGAAAATAAAGAGATGGCAAAGGATATTTCATGCAATAATAAATCAAAAGGAATCAGGGTAGCTATACTTAAATCAGACAAAATAAACTTTAAGTAAAAATTGTAACAGTAGACAAAAAAAATCATCATATAATGATGATGTAGTCAAGAGGACATAACAATTGTGAATATATATGAGCCCAACTTTATAACACCTAAATATATAAAGCAAATAAAACTATCTGAAGTTAGAAACGTACAGTGACACAACAATAACGTACGGCAACACAACAATAATAGTAGAGGCCTTAAATTCCTCACTTTCAACAACAGATAGATCATCCAGATGAAAAATCAACAACAAGGATACAAAAAGTAAAGGGAAATACAGGCCAATAATTAACATATATTAAAAATCTTCAGCCAGGTGTGGTGTCTCACACCTGTAATCCCAGGACTTTGGGAAGCTGAGGTGGGAACATTATCTGAGGTCAGGAGTTCAAGACCAGCCTGGCCAATATGGTAAACCCTGTCTACTAAAATACAAAAGAAAAAAAAAAAAAAAGCCAGGCCTGGTGGCAGGTGCCTGTACTCTCAGCTACTGGGGAGGATGAGGCAGGAGAATTGTTTCAACCTGGGAGGTAGAGGTTGCAGTGAGCCAAGATCGTACCATTGCACTCCAGCCTGGGCAACAAGAGCAAAACTCCATCTCAAAAAAA
>NW_016816010.1:46535-50361 GCF_001698545.2 Rhinopithecus bieti
GTGTGTGTGTGTGTGTGTGTGTGTGTGTGTGTATGATGGAATATATTTCACCCTTAAAAATTAGAATATCCTGACATTTGCAACAACATGGATGAACCTGGGGGGTACTATGCTACATGAAATAAGCAAGACACAGAAAGACAAATACTGCATGGTATCACTTACATTATGAGTTCAGATAGTTGAACTCATAAAAAAACAGAGCAAAACTGCCGTTACCAGGGGTTGGAGTAGGAAGAAAACAGGAGATTTGGTCAAAGGGAACAAAGTTTGAGTTTTAAGATGCATAAGTTCTGGATATATAATATACAACATAGTAACTAGAGTTAATAATAATGTATTGTACACTTGAAATTTGCTGAATTTAGATCTTAAGTGTTCTTGCCACACAAAGGAAGGGTAACTGTGTCAGGTAATGGATATGCTAATTACCTTGATTGTGGCAACCACTTCACAATGTATAAGTGTATTAATTCATAACATTGTGTACCTTAAATATATATAATTTTTGTCTTTCAATCATACTTCAATAAAGCTTGGGGTTGAGGTGAGGGGAAAGAATAAGTAGAAAATAAAGAGAAACAAAGTCGTGGAAAAAGACAAAATGTAGATGAGAGACCAGTAAAAAGGAAACAGCCAGAAATCTGTGTGTTAAATTTAAAAAATAGATGAACTGCAAAGTAAAACATAAAATTTTTGACACTTCATGAAAGAATTGTCCTAAAAAATGTGGCACTTCCAATACCTGCAGTCCTGCCAAAGCTCTGTACTTACTGCACACTTTTCAACCCATGGCAACCCTTAAAAACTGAGGAGGGCTTGAGATAACACAAATTAAGAAACCCACTGGGTAATCAAGAGATCAACACACACCTGTTAAACTCTGAGCTCACAACTTATTCTTAGGGCATCAAGGATATAAAAACAATTCACAAATAGCATTTACCTTCTGAAACCAGAAAATCCACGTATCTAATAAAAAAGTAGTGGTAAAAGAGATAACGAAAAAAAAAAATTATCTGGAAGGTTTCCTCCAGAAGAGTTTCAATTTATGAAAGGAAAGAAGAAAAGAAAGAGTTCTAATATTTTGCCTTTTGAGTTCACTTCCACAATCTCATTTTGTATTAAAAGAATTCAATTTTGAATGTAAAGCCCAAATCCTGAAAATAGATAACAAAGTTATAATTGGCCTTACAAAGGTGATTTTTTCCTTCACAAAATAATTCATAGAAGCGTTTTTAAATTGTGCATTTAAGTGTTGTTTTACAGAACATTAACTCCATTGCATAGAGGGTGAGAGCTAAAACTTAGAGCCACTGTTCTCTGAAGACCAATTCAATATGAGGATAAATAATTGTAGAAATAACAATGAAAATCAATAGAAAAAATAGAATTAATTTATCAAGATGTGGTTGCAAATGTTCATTCAAAGTCTTGAGAATGAAAGAATGAGGGAAGCTGCTATATGGCTAATCACTAAGGGAAAATAGTAGGAAAAAGAGAAGAGAAAATAATGATAAGGCAAGCTTTAGAAAACTTTGGGGTGGCTACTGATATCTATCAGCTCTTCATCTTCTTGCCTTGTATCATTTGTAACTGCACAAAATATCTTATCCAGTGTTATAGACATTTTTATCAGGTATCTGAATTTCAGGCCACAGGAAATAATTCAGAAAAGTTTAAGTAAAAACACAAAATATAATTGGTCTGCACTAATGCATCAAACAGTTATTGTTTCCAGGAGCTTTGGCCATTTGTTACAGCCCCAGCTACCAACAGAACAAGCTATTCTGCATAATCTCTGACCTACTCCATATGGGCAAAGCAGGGACACTCTTGGAGCCCATTTATGTGCAACTCAGTGGATAATGAAAGCTCCATGGGCTTAACTTTGAAAAAAGGGAGGCGGTTTCTGGAGAATAAATTATTTCCCTTTACTTCCTTGGACTCACTGTCAAGTAGTTATTTACACAATCGTATATGGTAGTTTTTTTAATACAGTCTCTCAGAAAATAGTCCCATGAACTCAAGCAATCAGCTGTTTTCAATATCAAGTAGTGAACATTTTAATAGTGCATTGTTGTATTGGTTCTCCCTCTTTCCTTGCCTCACTCACATTTTCTTTCATTCCATCTCCCTGAAATTGCATTTGCTAATAAAGAATTTGCCTCAGGTTATATTTTCAGAGGGACCTAACCAAAGACAGCCCTTAAAATCCTAACAGACTATATTAATGCAATATTTATATATTTAGGAAGCACAAAAATGGTGCAAAATAAGGAGAACATAAAAGTTCAGAGCAGGCTGACATTGAAGCCAACCCAGGACTCCATTCTTCACTGATAGTTCTCTCTGGTGTCAAATGTCACAGAATTTGTTTCTTTTACTAAATAATGTTTAAATTTCTGACTTGTTTTATCCATTGAGTGAATTGATCCATAATTTACTCCCTAGCATGTAAAATAGCTCTTATTCAACTAAGCAACCAAAAAACTGTTATTAAATTGAACTATATGCAAAGCAATCCTTTCAAGTATTTTTTCTCATTAACCATTCCCTATTGCTAGGGACATTTGATCACACAAACCCCAATCATGCCTCATTCTTGCCTTGCTCTTAGTGACTTTATCTCTATCTTAATAGTTTTAGCAATCTCAGTCTGGCAATTGCTTTTTATTCACGAGTTCTTATAACATGAAATTCTTCCTATTCCTGCACGTAATCCTAAGTCCCTGCTGCAAAAGTTTCCTGATACCTGCTTGGCTAGGGGAATCTGTGAATATCAGCTGCTTTGAGATTATTTGACACAATTCTTCACCCACTCTTCAGGATACCTCCATTACTTCATGTTAGAAATTGCTTATTATTGTGTTCTGCTATTTTCTTACTGATATCATGTTCTATTAGAGTGGTTTCTATTCTGAATGTCAACCTTGAATAATGAGATTCAGAAAATATGGTTAAGTATAAAATGTATTCAAGCACAAAGCTTGAGGATGGCCACTCAGGACTCCAAATGAATGGGGTCAGCATTTCCAAAGTGGAGAAGTAATGATTTCACTTATGTAGGCAGAGATAGAAAAGTTCCAGCAGGATTACATTTTCCATATAAGACAAGGTACATAAGGTGCATATGCCACAGCAATTTGGCTGGTTACAGATTGCTACATTCCGAGATAGAATACTGTATTACTTTGTGAAAAGTGGTAGTGATCTGAGGGTGTCATGTCTTTGGCACTGTTTGGTTGTAATTATTCACAAAAAGAAAAAAAAAAATCAAAGGCAGAAGAGGTTGCAGTTGCATGCATGTGACTCAGATTGCATAGTTATGTTTCTTCAAGGCTCAGGATAATTTAAAGTTCCAACAGCTTTACATTTAAATTTTGTGAGTTGAATTATTAAGTTCGCATTCTCCCCTTTTCATCAAGATCTTTTACAGAAAGCTTCATAGATACATACAAATGGTTTGGTTTCTTTTTGCTCAGATTAGTCCTGCATTCCTAGGAAGGCTTATTCTTAAAGTTTCATGTCCCATGGTAGGGAAAATTTGTCACATTATAAACTGATGGGGAATAGGCCAATTAAAACAACATAAGGGAAGTGATTTTGTGACCTGAGTCAGGCTACTGAGTTGCATCTTCAACTAATGCAATTTTTGAGTGAATATTTGTTATTTTAGTCTTTTTGGTCATATATTGACTCCGGTGGAAACAAATACTGCAGCAGCAGTAAGACAAAAACAGGACAAAATGCAAAAAAAAAAAAAAAAAAAAAAAAAAAAAATTTAAAACCCTAAAAAAAATAATAATTTTTTCTACCAAGTTTC
>NW_016816010.1:52747-58213 GCF_001698545.2 Rhinopithecus bieti
AGTTAGAGTCTTAATAAAGGATTAGAGAGGAAGAGGTGGAGCAAGATGGCAGAATAAAAGGATCCACTGATTATCCTCCCTTCAAGGACATCATTTTAACAACTTCTACACACACACACACACACACACACACACACACACACACAAAACCTTTTTAAAAACCAAAAACAGGTGAGTACTCACAATACCGGATTTTAACTTCATATTGCTGAAAAAATAGAAAAAATAGTTTTGAATTGCCAATGCCACCCCTCCCCTACACCCCAGCAGCAATGACATGGTGTGGAGAGCATTTCTGTGTGTTGGAGAAAAAAGAGTGCAGTAATTGGGAGGCACTCAACTCAGTGCTGCCCTGATAGAACAGAAAGAAAAAACAGACAAAACCAGCTGATGCTTGCCAGTGAAGGGAGCATTTATACCAGCTCAGGGCAAAGCGAAATTGCTAATCCCAACAGTCCAAACTCCACTTACAGGCAAGTATCGCTACCATGAGATAAAGTATTCTGGGCTTCCAAGTAAACCTGAAAGATAGTCCAGGCCAAGACCACAAATCCTAGGAGAGTCCTAGTGCTGAACTAGGCCAAGAGACAGAGGACTGGGGTCGGGAGGTACATAACCTACTGAGTCACAAACTGGGGTGGCTAAGGAAGTGCTGGCATCACCCCTCCCTTATCCTCAACCTGCACAACTCACAGGTCCAAAAGAGACGGCTTCTTTCTGTTTGAGGAGAGAAGAGAGAAGACTGGGGAGGACTTCTTCTTGCATCTTGGATGCCAGCTCAGCCACAGCAGGATAGGGCACTTGTCAGAGTTTTGAGGCCCCTTTTTTCACGCTTCAGCTCAAAGATGACATTCCGCTCAAAGATGACACCCTGGGCCAAACAGGGAACCTGCTGCTTTAAAGGGAAAGAACCAGTCCTGGTACAATGCATCACCTGCTAACTAAAGATCCCTTGGGCTCTTAATAACCAGCAGCAATACCTAGGTACTAGGTCAAAAGTCTTTGGTGAGACCCTGAGACTTACTGGCTTCAGGTGAGACTTAGCACATTGCCAGCTGTGGTGGCTAAGGGGCAAGAATCCGTTTGATTGACAAAAGCAGAGGAAAAAGTAAAGGGGTTTTTATCTTCCACCTTAGGTACCAGCTTGCCCTCAGAATGGTAGAGCACCAGGTGAACTCTTGGGGTCACCAATTCAAGGATGTGACTCTGGGATGACACTTCTGGACCTGCCCTGGGCCAGAGGGGAGCCTACTGCCCTGAAGGGTGAGTCCCAGGACAGGGAGCATTCAGCAGAAGCTGACTGAAGAGCCCGTGGGCCTTAAGGGGGCATTGGCAGTAGTCTGTCAGTAATCCCCATGGGCCTGTGGTGGTAGTGGCCACAAGGTGAGGCCCCTCTGCCTGGAAAAGGGGAAGGATGAGAGGGAAAGACTGCATCTGATAGTTCAAGTGTCAGCTCAGATGGAGTACTATAGAATACCAGGTTAACTGCTAAGGTTTTTGACTTTAGTCCTAGGCTCCCATACAGCACTTCTTAACGTGCCCAGAGCCAGGAGAATTTCCCATCTTGAAGGGAAGGACATAGGCCTGACTGTCTTTATCATCTGCTGATTGTAGAGACTCAGAGCTTTCAACAAACACAGGAGGTAGCCAGGGAAGTGGTTGCATCAGTCCTTGGGCAAGACCCAGTACTGTGCTGACTTCAGGTTTGACCCAGTGCAGTCATAGTGCTGGTGGCCACAGGAGTGCTTGTGTCACTCCACTCTCAGATCCAGGTGGCTCAGAATAGAGAGAGAGGGAGGAAGAGAGAGACTCTGTTTGCTTGGGTAAATGTAAGGGAAGGGAATAAGTCTCTGCCTGGTTGGAAATTCAGAGAATTATCCTGGATCTTGTACAAGATAATCAAAATGATGCCTCCATGAGTCAGCAAGAACCACAGCATTAGTGGGACTGGGGTACTTCCTAAAGCAGACATGTCTTAGATCACAATACCCAATGCCTTTCAAATAATTAGAAAGCCTTCTCAATAAGGATTAATACAAACAAGCCCAGGCTGCAAACACTATAATAAATACATAACTCTTAAATGCCCAAATACAAGAACATTTATATGTATCAAAGAAAACGAGAAAAACATGACCTCACCAACTAAACTAAATAGGGCACCAGAAAACATTACTGGATAAACATTGATAGGTAACCTTTCAGACAGAGAATTGAAAATAGTTGTGTTGAGAATATTCAAAGAAATTCAAGATAACATAGAGAAGAAATTCAGAATTCTATCAGATAAATTTAATGAGGAGACTGACATGATTAAAAGAATCAAGCAGAAATTTTCTGGAGTTGAAAATGCAATTGACATACTGAAAATGCATCAAAGTCTTTTAATAGCAGAATTCATCAAGCAGAAATAAGTAATGAACTTGAAGAAGGGCTATTTGAAAATACAGTCAGCGAGGATGAAAGAAAAAAGAATAAAAAAATATGAAGCATGCTTATAGGAGCTAGACAACAGACCCAAAATGGAAAATCTGAATTATTGGCCTGAAAGAGCAGGTAGAGAATGAGGCAGCAGTATTATTCAAAAGGATAATAAAACAGAATTTCCTAAACCTACACAAAGACATCAATATCCAAGTAAAAGAAAGTTACAAAACATCTAGCAGATTCAACCCAAAGAAGACTACCTTGAAGCATATAATAATCAAACTCCCAAAGATCAAGGATAAAAAAGGCATCCTAATAGCAGCAAGAGAAAAGAAACAAATAACATACAATGAAGCTTCAATACATCGACAACAGACTTTTCAATGGAAATCTTACAGGCTAAGAAAGAGTGGCATGACATATTTAAAGTGCTGAAGGGAAAAAAATTTACCCTAGAATAGTATATGCAGCAAAAACATTATTCAAACATGAAAANTGTAACTCCTAGAATAAGTAATAGCTTTTACTACCAAGTTTCCCAAGATCCAAACCAGCTGCTTAGGCAATCATTTAGAAAAGATGTTGGATCTGAAATGTTAGTTATTTTGTTTTATATTAGCCATTAACTTAGTGATGTTATCCAATTCATTTGGGATACAGACACAGCAATCAGTCTTCATGGTAGAGCAGGTTTCCCCTTAGGCTGCAGTGAGTATGTCTATATTAACACGTTTCTGTAACACAGCCTTTCTCATAAAAGTGATTTAATTGGAGAGATAAGATGACTGACTAGACACAGCCAGGAAATGCCTCTCCCACTGAGAAAAACCATAATATTGAGTAAACCATCACACTTTAAACATATCTTTTGAGAAAAAAACACTAAAAGTCAATAGAGAGGCAAAGCAAACATGGATATTGAAGACGGAGGAAGCTGGGAAGCTTGTATGGAGTCACTGAGTGCCAGGACCAGCTCCTAGTCCTGAGCAGGTCCTAAGGAAAGGGTAAGTGAAGAAACTACAGGGCACCACTCTCCCACTGTAGACCTCTGGTTTCCTAGCTATAAGAGATTTCATGACCCGTATAGACATTTGAATTGGCAGGGGGAACAGCCCAGAGAATACGCAGAGGCCCAGTAGGTTTAACACACAGGACAACTGTAGCAAATCGTGATCATAGGTGCTCATCCCCCAAGGCTCTCCAACTTGTTCTGAATGATCACAGCCTCTGCTGAATGCCTGGCTGGGAGAGAGCAAGATTGCCTTTTCTGCAGGACCAGAGCATGTCTGATCTGCATTCTCTCTTGTTTGCCAGCCCCTGCCACGGTTACCTGGCTGCTCCTGCAAAAGCATACACACAGCATAACCTCTATTGCCCCAATTTTGTGTTCTGCTGGTGACATGGGAAAAGAATGGTCCCCAAAGTACAGCTGGTGCTCAACCCTGAGGGGCCAGAGGACAAAGCCACAGGCCTGATCACAACCAACCTCACCCCGAGTCTGAGCACACTTCTCAGGGGTATTGAGCTGAGATCTGTGTCCTGACCTCCAGTGAGAGAGGAGCCTCCATTCCCAGGACACTGAGGAGGGTGAGTCACAGGTTCGGGTTCTGGCATGGGAACTAGGCATTCCTCCCCCTGCAAGACTGTCCCAGGAATGGTGTAGCCTGTGTACCAACCATAGCCTCTGCCTGATGGAGCTCTGAGGCCTGGAATAGCTAACAGCCCAGTGATCTGGGCACAGAAAGCTTGGGACAAAACTAGCTGGCTGGACCTGATCCTGGGATAGACATCAGAGGAAGACCACATTGGGAGAGTACAAGCTGGATGGTTCCTACAGTCATTTGATGGGCAAAAATCCCCAGGCCCCAGGTACCACACAAACTACAAATCCACAACACCGCTGCCCTGCCAGGAAATCCTTCACCCTTATACCCCTGCGTCAACAGACCACCCAGCAACATACCCCACAACCCGCTCTGACTCTGCCAAGCTCAGAGGACCAGCAGGCCCCTGGGGAATTGAAGGCCTCCTAGTGAACTAACCTTCAGCTCAGGCTGCCTCCAAAGGAGAGGAGGGTGTGCAGCTTGCCAGGACCTCCACTGGGACTAAGGAAACATGGGCATGGTGTTGGAGTGATTAGAGGGGGATCCCGCAAGGCCCAGGAAAATACTTGATGAGGGAGTCATCTCTCACCTGTTCCCCATCTCCATCTCCCCAGAGTATTGTTGTGAACATACTGAAGTACAAAAGAGGTGCACTGCTGAGTAAGAGCCTATCTGCCAGACCCTACCCTTAAGCACCATCTACTGGATCATAGCCTGAATTATACCACCATACCAAAATAAAATCCTTCAGCACACATCACCTCTGAAACCGAAGCAGAAAACTAGCCACAACCAAGGAACCTGTACAGAGCCTTTACTCTCTGAAACCACCGAGAAATGAAGCCAAGAAGCTATACACAACACGCACCACAGTCAAATCCTTAAGGGAAACAAAGAATAAAACACAAAATCTCCCTTCAAACAATAGCAATTTCAAAAAGATAAATACCAGCTCTCTTAGATGGAAAAGAATCAGCAAAAGAACTCTGTCAATTCCAAAAGTCAGAGTGTTTTATGACCTTCAAAGAATTACACTAGGTCCCCAGCCATGGATCCTAACCAAGCTTAAATGTCTAAAATAACAGATATAGAATCCAGAATCTGAAAGGAAACTCAATGAGATTCAAGAGAAAGTTGAAACCCAATACAGGGAAGCCAATAAAATGATCCAAGTATTGAAAGATGACATTGTCATTTTAAGAAAGAGCCAAACAGAGCTTCTGGAATTAAACAATTTACTACAGGAATTTAAAAATACAGTTAGAAGTCTTAATAAAGGATTAGAGAGGAAGAGGTGGAGCAAGATGGCAGAATAAAAGGATCCACTGATTATCCTCCCTTCAAGGACATCATTTTAACAACTTCTACACACACACACACACACACACACACACACACACACACAAAACCTTTTTAAAAACCAAAAACAGGTGAG
>NW_016816010.1:61102-66083 GCF_001698545.2 Rhinopithecus bieti
AAAAAACTACAACAACTTTTCAAGACATAGACAGTGCAATAAGATATAAATAGAAACAACAAAAAGGTAAAATGTAGGGAACATGGATAAGGCATAGAGTTTTTATTAGTTTTCTGTTTACTTGTTTGTTTATGCAAACTGTTAAGTTGTCATCAGCTTAAAGTAATACGTTATAAGACACTATTTGCAAGCCTCGTGGTAACCTCAAACCAAAAAATATACAACTGATACACAAAAATATATAAAGCAAGAAACAAAATCATATCACCAGAGAAAATCACCTTCACTGAAAGAAAGACAGTGAAAAAAAAAGAAAAGAAAAGAAAAGAAAAGAAAGAAAGAAAGAAAGAAGGAAAGAAAGAAGGAAAGAGAAAGAAAGAAAGAACAGAAAAGAAAGAAAAGACTACATGACAATCAGAAAACAAATAAAAAATGGGAGGGTAAGTCTTTACATATCTATAGTATCACTGAATGTGAATGGGATAAACTCTCTCCAATCAAAAGACATAGAGTGACTGAATAAATAATAGAACAAGACTCATTGATATGTTGCCTACAAAAAAACACACTTTACCTATGAATACACACATGAACTGAAAATAAAGGAATGGAAAAAGACATTCTATGCCAATGGAAACCAAAAAAGTGTAGGAGTCACTATATTTATATCAGAAAACAATAGATTTCAAGACAAAAACTATATGAAGAGACAAAGAAGGTCACTGTATAATAATAAAGGGGTCAATTCAACAAGAGGATATAATAATCTTAAATATGTGTACTGATCACTGGAGTATCCAGATATATAAAGCACATATTAGAGTTAAAGAGAGAGATAGACTCCAATACAATAATAGTTAGAGATTTCAATACTCTACTCTCAGCATTGGACAGATCTGCCAAACATAAAATCAAAAGAGTCATTCGATTTATTCTGCACTATAGACCAAATGGTTCTAATAAGTATTTACAGGATATTTCAACCAGCAACTGCAGAATACACATCCTTTTCCTCAGCATATGGATTATTCTCAAGATAGACCATATACTGGATCACAAAACACATGTTAAAACATTCCAAAAATTAAAATAACATCAAGCATCTTTTCTGACAACAATGGAATAAAACTAGAAATCAATATCCAAAGAAATGTTGGAAACTAAACAAACACATGGAAGTTAAACAATATGCTCCTGAATGACCAGTGGGTCAAAGAGGAAATTACAAAGGAAATGTAAAAATGTCTTGAAATGAATTATAATGGAAACACAACATACCAAAACCTATGAAATACACCAAAAACATACTAGGAGGGAAGTTTATAGCTATAAGTGTCTACATTAAAAAAAGAACTTCAAATAAACAACCTGACAAAGCAAGAACAAACAAAATCCAAAATTTGTAGAGGAAAAGGAATAATAAATATCAAATCCAAAATAAGGGCAAATGAAATGAAAAACAATATAAAATATCAGTGAAACAAAAGCTATTTTGAAAAGTTAAACAAAATTGACAAATGTTTACCCAGACTCACTAGGAACAAAAGAGAGAAGATTTGAATAAATTAAATCAGAAATGAAAAAGGAGACATTACAATTGATACTGCACAAATTCAAAGGATCATTAGTGGCTACTATGAGCAACCATATGCCAATAAATTAGAAAATCTCAAAGAAATAGAAAAATTCTGGGACACATAAAATCTATCAATATTGAAACAGGAAGAAATCCACAACCTGAACAGAACACTAACAAGTAACAAGATAGAAACCATAATAAAATGTCTCCCAGTAAAGAAAAGCCCAGGACCTGATGGCTTCATGGCTGAATTCTAGTAAACATTTAAAGAGGAACTAACACCAATCTGATTCAAACTATACCAAAATATAGAAGAGTAGGAAAAACATCCAAACTAATTTTATCTGACTGTTATTCTACAGAGCTATAGTAACCAACGTAACATGGTACTGGCATAAAAACAGACACATAGACGAATGGGACAGAATAGAGAATCCAGAAACAAATCTGCATACCTACAATGAACTCATTTTTTACTAAGGTGCCAAGAACATACACAGGGGAAAAGATAGTCTCTTCAATAAATGGTGCTGGCCAAACAGGATACCCATATGCAGAAGAATGAATATAGACACATATCTCTTGCCATATACAAAAATCAAATCAAAATAGATTAAAGACTTAAATCTAAGACCTCAAACTATGAAGCTACTATAGGAAAACATTAGAAAAAAAAATCTCCAGGACATAGGACATGTGCCTGGGCAAAAATTTCTTGAGCAATATGCCACAGTCAGAGTCAACCAAGACAAAAATGGACAAATGGGATTGCATCAAGTTAAGAAGCTTCTACATGCAAGGATACAATCAACAAGTGAAGACACAACCCATAGAATGAGAGAAAATATTTGCAAACTACTCATCTGCCAAAAGATTAAAAATCATTATATATAAAGAGCTCAGACAACTCTATTGAAAGAAACTAATAATCTGGTCCAAAAAATGGACAAAAGATTTGAATAGACATTTCTCAAAAAAAAGACACACAAGGCTGGGCGCAGTGGCTCAAGTCTGTAATCCCAGCACTTTGGGAGGCCAAGACGGGTGGATCATGAGGTCAGTAGATCGAGACCATCCTGGCTAACACAGTGAAACCCCTTCTCTACTAAAAAATACAAAAAACTAGCCGGGCGAGGTGGCGGGCGCCTGTAGTCCCAGCTACTGGGGAGGCTGAGGCAGGAGAATGGCGTAAACCCGGGAGGCGGAGCTTGCAGTGAGCTGAGATCCGGCCACTGCACTCCAGACTGGGCGACAGAGCGAGACTCTGTCTCAAAAAAAAAAAGACACACAAATGGCAAGCAGGCATATGAACAGCTTCTCAACATCATTATGATCAGGGAGAGGCAAAATAAGACTATAATGAGACATCATCTCATTCCAGTTAAAATGGCTTATATCCAAAAGACAGGCAATAACAAATGCTGTTGAGGATGTGGAGAAAAGGGAACCCTTGTACCTCATGGTTTTTTTGGAATATAAATTAGTACAACCACTATGGAGAACAGTTTGGAGATTCCTCAATTAAAAGTAGCGCTACCATATGATCCAGCTATCTTACTCCTAGGTGTAGTCCCAAAACAAAACAAATCAGTATATCAAAGGGACATCTACACTGTCATGTTTTTGCAGCACTATTTATTATAGCCAATATTTTTAGACTACCCCTAAGTGTCCACTGAAAGATTAATGGATAAAGAAAATGTGGTACACATATACTATAGAATACTACTCAGCCATAAAAAGGAATGAGAATCTGTCATTTGCAACAACATGGAGGGAACTGAGGATCATGTTGTTAACGGAAATAAGCCAGATGCAGAAAGACAAACATCACGTGTTCTCACTTATCTGTGAGATCTAAGAATCAAAACAATTGAGCTCATAGAGATAGAGTAGAAGAATGGTTACCAGAGGCTGGGAAGAGTGTTGAATGAGTAGGGGGAGTTGAATATAGGTAATATGTACCAAAACAATGTTAGAAAGAATGAATAAAACCTACTATTTGATAGCACAACAGGGTAACTGTAGTCAATAATCATTTCATTGTACATTAGAAATAACTTTAAGAGTATAATTGGATTGTTTATAACACAAAGGATAAATGCTTGAGGGATGGATACCCTATTCTCCATTATGTCATTATTTCACATTGCATGCACGTATCAAAACATCTCCTATATGGCGTAAATATATACACCTACTATGTACCCACAAAAATTTAAAAATTAAAAAAACAAAACAGATCAGAACAAGCTAAGAAAATAATCTCAGAGTTCAAAGACTTGTCCATTGAAGAAACCCAGTCAGGCAATAACAATAAAAAAGTTTGAAACATAAACAAAACCTCCAGGAAATAAGAGAGCAAACCTACAACACATCAGCATTCCTGAGAGAAAAGGAGAAAGTAAACATTTTGGAAAATATATTTGAGGATATAGTCCACAAGAATTCCCCAATATTACTACAGGTTGAGACATAAATTTAAGAAACTCAGAAAATCCCTGTGAGATGTTATAGAAAATGACCATCCCTAACACTAATACACACAATTATCAGACTTTCCAAAGTGAATGCAAAAGAAAACTTTTAAATCCAGCTAGAGAAAAGGGTCATATCACTTACAAAGGAAACCATGGCACACTAACAGAAGACTTCTCTGCAGAAGCCTTACAAGGCAAAAGAGATTGGGGTCATATTTTTAGTATCCTTAAGGAAAAGAAATTCCAACCAATAATTTCATGTCCAGTCAAACTAAGCTTCATGAGTGAAGGAGAAATAAAATATCTTCTAGACAAAGAAACACTAAGGAAATTTCTTATCACTAGAACAGTCTTTCAAGAGTTTTTTAAGGGAGTTCTAAACTCGGAAACAAAAGAACGATACCTGCTACCACAAAAACACACTTACGTACATAGCCCATGGTCCACATAAAGCAACTACACAATAGAGACTACAAAGCAACCAGTTAACAACACAATGAAAGGAACAAAATGTCATATATCAATATTAATCTTGAAAAGAAACCCTTCTGAATGTCCCACTTAAACAGCACAGTGGCAAGTTGGATAAAAAAAATAAGACCTAAGCTTCTGCTGTCTTCAAGACACCCATCTCACAAGTAATGATAGCCACAGCCTCAAAATAAATGGATGGAGAAAGCTCTATCATGCAAATGAAAAACAAAAACAGCAGGGAACCCTATTGTTAAACAAGATAAAGCAGATGTTAAACTAACAACTGTTATAAAGGACAAAGTCATTACATACTGATAAAGGGTTTGATTCAACAAGAAGGCTTAAATATATATTATATAAATATATATACATATATAATATATGATATAACATATATAATATATAATATATATAATATTATCTTAAATCCCACAGATAATATATAAAA
>NW_016816010.1:68594-72928 GCF_001698545.2 Rhinopithecus bieti
AAAAAAAAAAAAAAAAAAAAGATGCATAGACCAGTGGAACACATTAGAGAAACCAGAAATAAAGCAGCACACCTACAACCATCTGCTTTTCATCAAAGTCAACAATAACAAGCAATGGGGAAAGCACTTTCTTTTCAATAAATGGAGCTGAGATAACCAGCTAGCTATATGCAGAACAATGAAACTGGACCTCTACCTATCACCATATACAAAAATTAACTCAAGGTGGATTAAATACATAAATGTAAGACCTCAAACTAGAAAAATCCTATAAGAAAACCTAATAAATACGCTTCTCCACATTGGCCTTCTCAATAAATTTATGGCTAAGTACTCGAAAGCAATTGCAATAAAAATAAAAATTGACAAGTGGGATCTAATTAAACTAAAGAGCTTCTGCACAGCAAAAGAAACCATCATCAGGGTAAACAGACCACTTACAGATGGGAGAAAATATTCACAAACTATGCATCCAATAAAGATCTAACATCCAGAATCTATAAGGACCTTAAATCAACAAACAATAAACAAATAACCCCATTAAAATGTGGGCAAAGGACACAAACAGACACTTCTCAAAAGAGAACGTACAAGCAGTCAACAAACATGAAGAAAATGCTCATCATCACTAATTATAAGAGAAATGCAAATCAACACCTTAATAAGATACCACCATGTTACACCAGTCAGAATGGCTATTATCAACAAGCAAAAAACAAAACAAAACAAAAACCAAAAAAAAGAAAAAAAGAAAAATAATGCAGATGTTTGCAGGACTGGGACTATGGAAAATAGGGAATGCTTATACACTGTTGTTGGGAATATAAATTAGTTCATCCACTGTGGAAAGCAGTTTGAAGATTTTTCAATGAACTTAAAACAGAACTACCCTTCAACCCAGCAATCCCATTACTGGATATATACCCAAAGGGAAACAAGTTTTCTATCAAAAGACTCATGTGTGCATATATTCATTGCAGCACTACTCACAATAACAAAGGCATGGAATCAAGATAAGTGTCCATCAATGGTGGATTGGATAAAGAAAATGTGGCATGTATACACCATGAAATAGTACACAGCTATAAGAAGAATAAAATAATGTTTTTTTGCAGCAACATAGATGTTGCTGGAGGCCATTATCCTAAGTGAACTCACACAGAAATAGAAAATCAAATGCCACATGTTCTCACTTATAAGTGGGAGCTAAACACTGGGTACACATGGACATAAAGATGGGAAGACACTGGAGAGTACAAGAAGAGGGGTGAAAGAAGGGGTAAGAGTTGAAAAACTACCTATCAGGTACTATCCTTACTACCTGGGTAACAAGTTTAATCATACCCCAAACCTCAGCATCACACCATGTATCTTTGTAACAAAGCTGCACATGTACCCTTGAATCAAAAATTAAATTTGAAAAGGAAAAGTGTCTCCCATTTTATCATACAGAATATTAAAAGACATGTCCTTCAGGGGAATAGATTTAATTATTATCCTAAATAAAACTCCTGATTTTCCCATGAACGCATATCATTGAAGAACAGAAACTTGTAAAGTCAGGTACCACCATCACGATTCATGCCAAGTCTCCACCAATTTAACCACTATTGCCTTCTATATCATTTGCATAAATGCTGACACTGTAAAAAAAGACCAATACTTAGTATCATTAAGTATTAACAGTAACCAGGTCAGAATTATTTTCTTTAAGAAAGCATTGTATTTTAACATTATAATACTCTTATTAAAGGTATTATTATAAGTACTGTGTATAAGTAGTATGATGCTTAATATTTTCTTAATATACCTAATAAATTATTTTCTTAATAATTTTTATCTTGTTATCCTCCTGAAATTGGTCACTGGCACCCCTGAGAAGTCCATAGAAAATACTTTGAGAACTGCTACACTAATGAATATAGAAATTAACAGTCAAAGACCAAGTAATGGAAGAAAATGAGGTCTGAATAGAACCATTAGTAGGATACTACTGCATTTTGAGATTTGGAAATAATAAAAATGTTGAACTTCCTTGGATGGCAATAAAAACAAATAAATACCAAAATTAAAAGAGTTTAATAACAAGAAACCCATGCAGCTGTCATTTAGGGCTTTTTTGTATAATTGGTTAGGACCTCTACATGCCAAACAACATCCTCAATACCCAGTTGTGGCAAAAAGATGGAAGCTAAATTATCATATTAACAAAATACAGAAGAAACCCTAGAAGATTGTAAATAAAGAAGATTTTCAGGCTTTGGAAGATTTTTGACCTTGTGCCTGGGCACAACCTAAAGAACACCATCCTAACCATGCTGAGGTCACCATAGCCATAGATTCATGCAGCACAACCAAACTGTTCCATTTGGAGATAGCCAACAAACACCTGGTCACTGTTCCCATTCAGTGGTATGCCAATCAGTGCATTGTAACATAATGGTTTGGATACATTGTTCTTTGGATATCTGCTACATATCTTTAGTGCTATTGGGCCATGTATCTTTTGTGTGATTCTTTTGTTTTCAACATAAAGGGGCCTGCTGACTAAGCTGACCAGAAGAGGGAGTAAACCAGATAAAACCATACCATATTTGTATTATGCAAGCACCTAATTGAGTTATTTTACCTCTCAATTGTGGGAATGCCAGAGTGAAGGTTAATGAATTTGTTTCTTTTACTGAAAAGCTCTTCCCACATTCTTTGCTTTGCAAAATATTATTAAGTCAGTGATGTATATCATCCTTAGTCATACCAGTGCTAAACACTGATAACTTTTCTTGAGAAGCATAGATATGTTTCTGATATGTTATACAATCTTGTTCTTGGAGAGGAGATGTCCACTATGGAGGCCCAAGCCACTGGAAAAGAGCATGAAGTTGCATACCAAACAAGTATTTTTATGTAATCTGTTGGCATAGTCCTGAGCCTATTGTAAGAACAGGTTTGTTTCATGGGAAAAAGCTGGTAGTAGTATCAACGAAACATAAGAGCGAGGTATGAAAATAAAGAAATTTAATGGGAACTTGTAAGACCTTCCCCGTTTATTACCCATTATTAATACGAAGAATTCATTTAGATACAGGCCTGGTGTGGTGACTTGGGAAAGCTGACTACTTAAGATGTCATCTTCTTCTCACCCTTGTTGATTCTTGAGAATTTCAATTTTAGATCACCAGTTTGAGATGAAGTCAAATTGGCAAGTTAGCTTTCTTTAAATGAGTGATATGTATGCAGGAATCAATTCCTTTTAGCTTGGTGGCACACGGGTTGCTTAAGAGCACCTAATAAGGTCCCTGCCACCTTGGCTGGAGAGAATCGTTTTTAAAATGTCATTTCCAATAGACAAAATCTCCTAAAGTCCATGGTCTGAGTTTTTATCTCTCAGGAGCCCACTGTAGAAAGAGTCTTTTACTAAATTAGTTTTTAGTTAGCTGCTTTATAAAGCCACTGCAATAATAAAACACATTTAATTTTAATATCATAGATTTCAGATTTCCTGGAGACAATTTCATAGATCTGCTCATTATAATTTCAAATAGAGACAGTTGGTGTTTACCAAAAGGGGTTGATCTTAGATTAAGCAAGACCAATGGAAGAACTTTTGACCAAGGGATTTTTAAAAACCTCAGTTAATTTTGCCAACTGAGTTTTGATTATTCTGTTCATACGTTCCAATAACTCAGATGTGTGGGAACGATAGGCACAATTGAAATGTTGGAGAATGGGCCAGAGTTGGCATACAGACTGCATTATTTGTTCAATAAAATGATTACCTCTGTTGCTATGAAGTTCTAAAGGAACTCCTCAAGTCAGAATAATTTTCTCCAAGAGAATTTTACTTACTGCTAAGGTCGTTGCTCTTCTGAATGGAAATGCTTCTGCTCAATGAGGAAACATGCAAACCATCACTAAAATATACTTGTATCCTTGTGGTGGTTATAGCTGAATAAAATCTAGTTGCCATGCCTTAAAAGGGACTTCTAGTAAAGGAAAATGACCTTGAGAACTATCTAAATGTTTCCAATAATATTGTATTTCCCAATCAATTATCTGGGTTCCAAAGAGTTATACCTTGTGCATAAATTAAGAAAGATGACTGTAATTTAGTTGGAAGTATGAGTAGATAATCGGTTGCATACCACAACCCAGTCTTTGAGAAGTATGGTCCCCCTTTTATTTCCCAATTATCTTGTTCTTTTTTGGGAGCTTTAGATTGAGCTAATTTTATATCATAATCAAGTGCTTTCTTAAAAGCTAAAATGGGTTGATTTTCTTGTTCAGGTGCACTTAGGGTGACCCTTTTTGCTATATTATGTGCTCATTGGTTTCCC
>NW_016816010.1:74774-91509 GCF_001698545.2 Rhinopithecus bieti
TTTTCAAAGAAAGAGATAGAAATATCCTATGATTTTAAAAAGTCTCTCCTTATCAAATGGATGGAGGCTGAGGAACTTGACGAAAATATGTGATCCACATGGGGGACCTAACTGAAAAACAATAGACTGAGATTTATACACTGATATAAGAATATGTGTTTCACTCATCATTTGTATATTTTTTTTGACTCAAAAGAGTAGGACCTTGTAATAAGGTGAAATTTATCACTGATAATGCAGCTGTAATATATATAAGAACTTGTATTTGTTCTCCATTCAATTTCCCTTAGGGCATTAGTGAGAAGAAAAGAGAATGTCCCTTTGATTTTTTTTGCAGCACCCCTAGTTTTTTTTTTTTCTCTGACCTGTTGCTATTCTATCCATTTTAATTTTCTAAAATCTTTTAAAATGTCCAAGATTTTGCAATAATTTCAAAGCGGTGAATTGGGTCTGTTTTCAAACTTATTAGGTTACCTAGGAATTACAAATTGTGTGGACAATTGTTATTAGTTGTAAACTCATAATTTCAATTTTCCTTTCCTTTACCTCCTTGCTTAGGGTACAAGACATTTGATTACCAAAATTAATTAGATCATGAGTGTGAGAGGTAGCCCAACTGGGGTTTTGTTTCTTTATGATAATTGCCAATTCTTCATGTAAGGCACGGATATAGTTTGAGCTATAATATCATGTTGCTGATTAGCACAACTGTCTGCTGACAGGGCTGAATATCATTTAAACATTTTTTAAAATCTTTCATAGTATGACAATATAGGCTTACCAAGATTTTGTTAGCATTGTTATATCTTATTCCAATAAACTACTCTTTAGAAAACAAAGAGGATAGCATTTTGTACATCTTTGGCAATATCACGGATCCCTTCATGATCTGCTTCAGAAAATTTATGGAAGTCTTTGAAAGGATTCAACCAGTTTGCCTTTGCTATACAATCTTTGGCTTTCTAACACTAACATATGAACCATCTGATATAAAGCAGAGCATCTAGTGTCATAAGATAAAATGTTTAATTTGAATTTTATAGCAAATCCATTAGGGCTCTGAAGAGGATCCGATAATTCTTTAATTATGCTAAGTTCTTCTTTTGACCACATTAATAAGCCAAGGCAGGTCTTCTCTACTGGACACAGGGTTTTCCCAAAATGTAGCCATTATGCCAGAGAAGGAAGAGGAAGTATGTTTAGACAAGGAAGTTTTGAGAAAAGACCTGAAAAGGGGTGGGAATTTTTAAATTTTAATTTTCAGAATATATGTGCAGAACATGCTGGTTTATTACATAGGTATACACCTACCATGGTGGTTTGCTGCACCTATTGACCCGTCCTCTAGGTTCCCCCGACTCACCCCCAAATCCTTAATATGCCCCGGCGTGTGCTGTTCCCACCCCTGTGTCCATGTATATATATTGTTCAATTCCCACTTATCATTTTCTGTCCCTGTGTTAGTTTGCTGAGGATGATGATTTCCAGCTTCATCCATTTGGCTGCAAAGGGCATTACTGAATTTATTTTATGGCTGCATAGTATTCTATGGTGTATATGTACCATGTTATCTTTATCCAGTCTATCATTCATGGGCATTTGGGTTGGTTCCATGACTATGTGACTGTAAATAGTGCTGCAATAAACATACAAGTGCATATGTCTTTATAGAAGAATGATTTCTATTCCTTTGGGTATACACCCAGGAATGCGATTGATGAGTCAAACGACATTTCTAGTTCTAGATACTTGAGGAATCGCCATACTGTCTTCCACAATGGTTGAACTAATTTACATTTCCACCAATAGTGTAAAAGCATTCCTATTTCTCCACAGCCTCGACAGCATCTATTGTTTCTTGACTTTTTAATAATCGCCATTCTGACTGGTGTGAGATGGTATCTCATTGTGGTTTTGACTTGCATTTATCTAATTATCAGTGATGTTGAGCTTTTTTTCATATGTTTATTGGTAACATAAATGTCTTCTTTTGAGAAGTGTCATTTTATATACTTTTGCCCACTTTTGATGAAGTTGGTTTTTTCTTGTACATTTGTTTAAGTTCCTTATAAACTCTGGATATTAGACCTTTGTCAGATAGGTAGATTGCAAAAAAATTTTCTCCCATTCTGTAGGTTGCCCATNTTATCAGTGATGTTGAGCTTTTTTTCATATGTTTATTGGTAACATAAATGTCTTCTTTTGAGAAGTGTCATTTTATATACTTTTGCCCACTTTTGATGAAGTTGGTTTTTTCTTGTACATTTGTTTAAGTTCCTTATAAACTCTGGATATTAGACCTTTGTCAGATAGGTAGATTGCAAAAAAATTTTCTCCCATTCTGTAGGTTGCCCGTTCACTCTGATGATAGTTTATTTTGCTGTGCAGAAGCTCTTTAGTTTAATTAGATCTCATTTGTCAATTTTAGCTTTTGTTGCAATTCCTTTGCCATTTTCGTCATGAAGCCTTTGCTCATGCCTGTGTCCTGAATGGTATTGACTAGGTTATATTTTACAGTTTTTATAGTTTGGGGTTTTACATTTAAGTCTTTAATACATCTTGAGTTAACTTTTGTACAAGGTGTAAGGCAGGGTTCCAGTTTCAGTTTTCTGCATATGGCTAGCCAGTTTGCGTAGCACCATTTATTGAATAGGAGAGCCCTTCCCATTGCTTGTTTTTGTGAGTTTTGTCGAAGATCAGATGGTTGCAGATGTGTGGTGTTATTTCTGAGGTCTCTGTTCTGCTCCATGGGTCTATATGTCTATTTTGGTACCAGTACTATGCTGTTTTGGTTACTGTAGCCTGGTAGTATAATTTGAAGTCAGGTAGCATGATGTCTTCAGCTTTGTTCTTTTTGCTTAGGATTGTCCTGGCTATACGGGGTCTTCTTTGACTTCATATGAAATTTAAACTATATTTTCTAATTCTGTGAACAATGTCCATGGCAGTTTGATGGGAACAGCATTGAATCTATAAATTATTGTGGGCAGTATGGCAATTTTCATGATATTGATTCTTTCTATCCATGAGGATGGAATGTTTTTCCATTTGTTTGTGTCCTCTTTTATTTCCTTGAGCAATGATTTGTAGTTCTCCTTGAAGAGGCCCTTTACATTCCCCTGTTAGCTGTATTACAAGGTATTTTATTCTCTTTGTAGCAATAGTGCATGGTAGTTCATTCATGATTTTGCTCTCTGCTTGTACATTGTTGACATAAAAGAATGCTTGTGATTTTTGCACACTGATTTTGTATCCTCATACTTTGCTGAAGTTGCTTATCAGTTTAAAGACTTTTTGGACTGAGATGATGTTTTTTTGTTTGTTTGTTTGTTTTTGAGACGGAGTCTCGCTCTGCTCCCCAGGCTGGAGTGCAGTGGTGCAATCTCGGTTCACTGCAAACTCCGCCTCCTGGGTTCATGCCATTCTCCTGCCTCAGCCTCCCTGGCAGCAGGGACTACAGGTGCGCACCACCACACCCAGCTAATTTATTGTATTTTTAGTAGAGATGGGGTAATGATGGGGTTCTGTAAATATAAAATCATGTTGCCTGCAAACAGGGACTGTTCGACTTCCTCTCTTTGTATTTGAATACCTTTATTTCTCTCTCTTGCCTGATTACCCTGGCCAGAACTTCCAATACTATGTGGAATAGGAGTGGTGAGAGAGGTCTTGTGTCAGTTTTCAAAGGGAATGCTTCCAGCTTATGCTCATTTATTGGCTGTGAGTCTGTCGTAAATAGCTCTTACTATTTTGAGATATGTTCCATTAGTACCTAATTTATTGAGAGTTTCTAACAGGAAGGGATGTTGAATTTTATCAAAGGCCTTTTCTGCATCTATTGAGATGATCATGTGGTATTTGTCACTGGTTCTATTTATGTCATGGATTATGTTTATTAATTTGGTTAAGTTAAACCAGCCTTGCATCCCAGGGATGATGCTGACTTGTTAGTGGCAGATGAGCTTTTTGATGTGCTGCTGGATTTGGTTTGACAGTATTATATTGAGGATTTTTGCATCAATGTTCATCAGGAATATTGGCCTGAAGTTTTCTTTTTTATTGTATCTCTGACATGTTTTGGTGTCAGGATGTTGCTGGCCTCATAAAATGAATTAGGGAGGAGTCCTTCCTTTTCAATTGTTTGGAAGAGTTTCAGAAGGAATGGTACCAGCTCCTCTTTGTATCTCTGCTATAATTCGGCCTTGAATCTGTCTGGTCCTGGGCTTTTTTTGGTTGGTAGGCTATTAATTACCGACTCAATTTCAGAAGTTTTATTGGTCTATTCAGGGATTCGACTTCTTCCTGGTTTGGTCATGAGAAGGTGTATGTGTCCAGGAATTTATCCACTTCTTCTAGATTTTCTAGTTTATTTGCATAGACGTGTTTATAGTATTCTCTGATGGTAGTTTGTATTTCTGTGGGGTCAGTGGTGATATCCCCTTTATCATTTTTTATTTTGTCTATTTGAGTCTTTTCTCTTTTCTTCTTTATTAGTCTAACTAGTGATCTATTTTGTTAATTTCTTCAAAAAACCAGCTCCTGGATTCATTGATTTTTTGGAGGGTTTCTCATGTGTCTATCTCCTTCATTTCTACTCTGATATTAGTTACTTCTTGTCTTCTGCTGGGTTTTGAATTTGTTTTCTCTTTCTTCTCTAGTTCTTTTAATTGTGAGGTTAGGGTGTTAGTTTTAGATCTTTCCTGCTTTCTCCTGTGGGCATTTAGTGCTATAAATTTCCCTCTAAACACTGTTTTAGCTGTGTCCCAGAGATTCTGGTATGTTGTCTCTTTGTTCTCATTGGTTTCAAAGAACTTCTTGAGTTCTACCTTAATTCATTATTTATGCTGGAGCCATTCAGGAGCAGGTTGTTCAGTTTCCATGTAATTGTGTGGTTTTGCTTGAGTTTCTTAACCCTGAGTTCTAATTTGATTGCACAGTGATCTGAGAGACTGTCTGTTATGATTTCAGTTCTTTTGCATTTGCTGCATTTACTTCCAATTATGTGGTCAATTTTAGGATAAGTGCCACGTGGCACTGAGAAGAATGTGTATTCTGTTGATTTTGGGTAGAGAGTTCCATAAACGTCTACCATGTCCACTTGATCCAGAACTGAGTTCAAGTCCTGAATATCCTTCTTAACTTTCTGTCTCGTTGATCTGTCTAATACTGACAGTGGGGTGTAAAAGTCTCCCACTAGTATTTTGCAGAAGTCTAAGTGNTTTTTCTTTCCATTGGCTTGGTAAATCTTCCTGCATCCCTTTATTTTGAGCCTATGTGTGTCTTTTCACCTGAGATGGGTCTCTTGAATACAGCACACTGATGTATCTTGATTCTTTATCCAATTTGCCAGTCTGTGTCTTTTAATTTGGGGCATTTAGCCCATTTACGTTTAAGGTTAGTACTGTCATGTGTGAATTTGATCCTGTCATCATGCTGCTATTTGGTTATTGTGCATAATAGTTGATGTAGTTTCTTCATAGTGTCATTGGTCTTTATATTTTCGTGTGTTTTGCAGTGGCTGGTACTGGTTTTCCTTTCCATATTTAGTGCTTCTTTCTACAGCTCTTGTAGGCCAGGCCTTGTGGTAACAAAATCACATAGCATTTGCGCATCTGGAAAGGATTTTATTTCTCCTTCACATATGAAGCTTAGTTTGGCTGGACAAGAAATTCTGGTTTGAAAGTTCTTTTGTTTAAGAATGTTGAATATTGGTCCCCAATCTCTTCTAGCTTATAGAGTTTCTGCTGTGAGTTCTGCTGTTAGTCTGATGGGCTTCCCTTTGTAGGTGACCTGGCCTTTCTCTCTGGCCACCCTTAACAGTTTTTCCTTTATTTCGGCCTTGGAGAATCAGATGATGATTTTGTGTCTTGGAGTTGACCTTCTCATGGAGTATCTTAATGTTATTCTCTGTATTTCCTGAATTTGCATGTTGGCCTGTCTTGCTAGGTTAGAGAATTTCTAGATAATATCATGAAGTGTGTTTTCCAGCTTGTTTCCATTCTCCCATCTTTTTCTGGTACTCCAGTCAATCATAGATTTGGTCTCCTTATAAAGCACAAATTTTATTGGAGGCTTTGTTTATTCCTTTTCACTCTTTTTTTCTCTAGTCTTGTCTGCATACCTTATTTCAGCAAGGTGGTCTTCAAGTTTTGATATCCTTTTCACCACATGGTCAATTTGGCTGTTGATACTTGTGTATGCTTCAGGAAGTTCTCATGCTGTGTTTTTCAGCTCCATCAAGTCATTTATGTTCCTCTTTAAACTGGTTATTCTAGTTTGCAATTCCTCTAACCTTTATCAAGGTTCTTACTTTCTGTGCATTGGGATAGAACATGCTCTTTTACCTCAGCATAGTTTCTTATTACCCATCTTCTGAAGTCTAGGTTTTTTTCTGTTTGTTTGTTTGTTTTGAAGGAGTCTCACTCTGTCGCCAGGCTGGAGTGCAGTGGTGTGATCTCGGCTCACTGCAACTTCCGCCTCTTGGGTTCAAGCAATTCTCCTGCTTCAGCCTCCTGAGTAGCTGGGACTACAGGCATGTGCCACCATGCCCAGCTAATTTTTGTATTTTTACTAGAGACGGTTTCGCCCATGTTGGCCAGAATGGTCTCGATCTGTTGACCTCGTGATCTGCCTGCCTTGGCCTCCCAAAGTGCTGGGATTACAAGCGTCAGCCACTGCACCCGGCCCTGAAACCTACTTCCATCAATTTGTCCATCTGATCCTCCATCCAGTTCTGTGTTCTCAATGGAGAGACACTGCAATCATTTGGAGGAGAAGAGGCACTCTGGCTTTTTGGGTTTTCAGCATTTCTTTATTGATTCTTTCTCATCTTCATCAGTTTGTCTAGTTTCGGTCTTTGAGGCTGCTGATGCTCGGATGTGGTATTTGCGGAGCCTTTGTTGTTGTTGATGTTGTTGATGATGCTTTCTGCTCATTTGTTTTCCTTTCAATGGTAAGGTCCCTCTTCTGTAGGGCTGCTGCAGTTTGCTGGGGGTCCACTTCAGGCCCTATTCATCTGATTCACTGCCACGCCTGGAGATGTCAGTCAAGGAGGCTGGAGAACAGCAAAGACAGGTACCTGTTCCTTCTTCTGGGACTTCTCACCTCGAAGGGCACCACCCTGATGCCAGTAGGATCATTCCTGTATAGGGTGTCTGACGATTCCTGTTGGAAGGTCTCATCCAGTTGGATGGCATGGGGAACAGGACCTGTTTAAAGAAGCCCTTTGTCCCTTGGTGCAGGGGGTGTGCCTTGCTGGGTGGAATCCCACTTTTCTGGGCTGCCCGGATTCCTCAGAACTACCAGAGGAAAGGCTAAATATGCTGGCCCACAGAGACTGTAGTCAACCCTCCCCCTAGCGGCTCCGGCCCTGGGAGATCCAGGTTCTGTCCCTGAACCTCTGGCTAGAGTTATTGGAATTCCTGCAGGGAAATCCTGCCCAGTGAGGAAGGATGGGTCAGGGTCAGGCCTGAAAAGGCATTCTGGCCACAGATTCCCACAGCAAGTGTGTTGGGCTTGGGGGACAAGTTTTGGAACCAAGTCGTCCAGCCTCCCTGGCTGCAGGAGGGGAAAAGTGCAGCCTGGAGCTCTAGAGGTGGATGCCACCATCCCTTCACCCAGGGCACTTAGCGTGTTAGGCAGTTGTGAGTTCCACTGCAGGCTGTTTGTTGCCCCTCCCCTAAGGAGTTCAAATGGCTTAGACAGCAGGCAGCTTCAGCTGTGGTGCTAGTCACCCCTCCCCCTGGGAGTTCCGGTAGGTTTAAGCAGATTCCAGCTGAGAGACTGTTGAGAATCTGCACATTCCTGGGTTGGGACGCTAGGCCCCAGTGGCCTGGGCTCACCAGTGGAATCTTGCGATCCATGGGTTGCACAGTTCCATGGAAAAAGCACAGTTTCACCGACTGGGTAGCTTACTCACCACCTCCCTTGGCTAGGGGGAGGGGCTCTCCTGCCCCGTGTGGCTCTCAGAAGGGCGGCGGCACCACACCGTTCTTCCTTCTCTCCATGGGTCACGCCAGACTCCTAGTCAGTTCTGATGAGAGAACCTGGATACTTTGGTTGCCGGTGATGGATTCGAACATTTTTTTTTTTCCAATGGGAGCCTACAAACACCGCGGTTTCTAGTCAGCCATCTTGGCCCCACCCCAGTTTACTTTGTTGAGGATTTCGAATCAATGTTCACCAGAGATATTGGCCTATAGTTTTCTTTTATGATGTATCTTTCTCTGGTTTTGCTATCGGGGTAATACCAGCTTCATAGAATGAATATGGAGGTATTCTTTCCTCCTCTATGTTTTTGAATAGTTTAGTAGGGCTGGTATCATTTCTCATTTAAATGTTTTGTAGAATTCAGCAATGAAGTCAGCCAGTCTCTGGGTCTTCTTTACTGGGAAAATTTTTATTAAGGTTTTGATCTTATTTGTTATTCGTCTATTTAGATTTTGGATTTTGTCCTAGTTCAATCTGGGTAGGTTGTATGTGTCTAGGAATTTGTCCATTTCTTATAGATCACTCATTTTGCTAGAGTATAGTTGCTCACAGCAGCCACTAATGATCCTTTGATTTTCTGCAGTATCTGTTTTGATGCCTCCTTTTCCATTTCTCATTTTGTTTACTTGTATATTCTTTCTTCTCAGTGAGTCTGGCTAAAGGTTTGTGAATTGGATTTAACTTTTCAAAATAATTTTGTTTCACTGATATTTGTATTGTTGTCTTCATTTCAATTTTATTTATTTCTGCCTTCATCTTTAATATTTCACTTCTATTCATTTGGGCTTTGGTTTGATCTTGCTTTTCTAGTTAAGATGCATAATTAGATTCTTTATTTGAAGTTTTTCCTCTTTTTTGATGCAGGCACTTGTAACTATAAACTTCCCTCTTAGTACTGCTTTTGCTACATCCCATAGGTTTTGGTAGTTGTGTTTCCATTGTTATTTGTTTCAAGAAATTTTTCAATTTCCTTCTTAATTTCTTCATTGACCCACTCATCATTCAAAAGCATATTGTGTAATTTCCATATATTTGTGTAGTGTCCAAAATTCCTTCTGTTATTGATTTCCAGTTTTATTCCATTGTGGTGAGAGACAATGCTTGATGTTATTTCAATTTTTTGAGTGCTTTAAACTTGTTTTGTTACCTAACATATGGTCTATTCTTCAGAATGATCCATGTGCTGAGGGAAATAATGTGTATTCTTCAGTCATTGATTAAATATTCTGCAAATATCTATTGGATTCCTTTGGTCTATGATTAAGGTCTATTATTAATCAGATTAAGTCTGATGACTGTTAATTTTCTATGTGAAAGATCCATACAATGCTGAAAGGGGGTGTTGAATTCTCCAGCTATTATTTTATTGAGGCCTATCTTTTTCCTTAGCTATAATAATATTTGCCTTATATATCTGAGTGTTCCAATGTTGGGTACATAAATATTTAAAATTGTTATATCCTCTGGCTGAATTAACTCCTTTATCAGTATATAGTGACCTTCTTTGTCGCTTCTTGTAGTTTATGTCTTAAAATCTATCCTTTCTGATGTAAGTATAGCTACTCCTGCTCTTTCATGATATCAGTTTGCATGGTATATCTTTTTTCCATTCCTTTATTTTCATTTTATTTGTGTTTTTACAGGTGATGTGTTTTTCTTGTTGGTAATTAATCAACAGGTCTTATTTTTTTAATCCATTCAGCCACTCTGTGTCTTTTGTTTGGAGAGTTTAGTCCATTTACATTCAATGGTTTTATTGATAGATAAGGATATACCCTTCTGATTTTATTTCCTTTCTGATTGTTTTTTGGTCTTCTCCTCCTTCTTTCTTCCTTCCCATCTTCCTTTAATGAAGACGATTTTCTCTGGTGATATGACTTAGTTTCTTGGTTTTTTATTTAATTCTTTTTTTGTGTATCCAATGTATGCATTTGGTTAAACATTACCATGAGACTTGCAAATACTATCTCATAATCCAGTATTTTAAACTTATGGCGACTTAACAGTTTGCATAAACACATAAACAAACAAGCAAAGAGAAAAATAAACACTCTATGTCTGAACATTTTCCCCTGCTTTTAACTTTTTGTTGTTTCTATTTATGTCTTGCTGTATTGTCCATGTCTTAAAAAAAGTTGTTGTATTATTATTTTTCATTGCTTTATCATTTATTCTTTCTACTTAGGATAAGAGTAGTTTACACACCACAATTCCAGTGTTATAGCATTCTGGCTTTTTCTGAGTACTTACTATTACCAGTGAGTTTTGTAACTTCAGATGATTTTTAATTGGTCATTAACATGCTTTACTTTCTGATTGAAGTACTCCTTTTTTGCATTTCTTGTAGGACAAATCTGGTATTTAGCTGGGCATGGTGGCACGCACCTGTAGTCCCAGTTACTAGGGAGGCTGAGGCAGGAGAATCACTTGGACCCAGGAGGCAGAGGATGCAGTGAGCTGAGATCACACCAATGCACTCCAGCCTGGGTGACAAGAGTGATACTCAGTCTATATCTATATCTATATATAAATGTACATATATATGTACATATATACACATACGCATACATTTATATGTGCATATATATACACACACATATATATCCATATATGTGTGTTATACGTGTGTGTGTATGTGTGTGTGTATATATATATAGACTTCATGAACTTTGCATCTAAGTGTTTTCAGTGCAAATATTCAAAAATAATTGCATGTTGTTAAGACAGAAAGCTACATTTCCTGTGATTCTTCTATTTTCATTATTGTGTACTCTTTTTTGAAAACTGACTAAATATATTAAGCAAAAAAAAAAAGGAAGATGGAGAAGAATCAGTAATACCTTTATAAAATATGGTAAAATAAAGCTTATTATAGGAAATAAATGTGGACTTATTGAAAAGATAAGGCCACGTTTGTCTATACCAAACAAAAGTCAATTTTGAGAAAAAGAAAAGGAAAACCTTGATTCAACAAAATACAGAACATAAATGTGTAAACGCAAATAAGATACACAATGAAAGGATCCTTGTTCATCTAGTCAACAAGAAAACAGAAACAATAACATCAATAGATAATGATGTACACTTTTGCACATTCGTCCCTACAAACATGCACTGCAGTTCCACAGCAGAGTCTATCCAGCCTCTCCACATTCTGGTGATGAACTTTGCTCTGAATATTACAACTACGTCACTCATTGGCCTATCTCATACTTTGGTTTCTGCTAAATATAATTTGAAAATACACCTAATCCTAAATAATTAAGGCAATGATGATCACTGTCCTCTCAAATAATACAACTGCATTTTCATTGAGCCATAATGCCTACTGAAATAAAATCTAAATCCCTTAGCATAAAATTCAAAGCTATGGAGCCCCATGTGTGTTGTTCCTAACCAACTGCTCCAGTTTCATCTTCTAAATACTCCTTGTTTTATCTTAATTTAAGGTGTACTGGTTGCTGTTCCTCAAGCAGACCTCTCCTGTTCCTAACTCCAGGACTTTGTTCATTATAATCTCACCTTTTACAATCACTCCTCCTCCAGCTACCTATTAAGATTCTATTCATCTTTCACAGTATGGCTCAAATGCTATCCCTTCCATAAAGAATTCCCTAATCATTCTAGCTTGAAGAGCTCTTGACCATCTGTGAACTCAGCATTTTGAAAATATCATTTATGTATAAACTTTGTGTACATCCTCATTGTCTTGGGTCAGTGATGCTATTACCTGTTTTATTTATTAATAATGCTCCTTTCACTTTCAAAAGCATTCCAGTTTAGACAATATATGACTATCATACTTATATTACTGTGACATTCACCATATTCTGTTTTATTTGTGATTTATGTGTATATATTTTGTTCCCCATACTATGGTATAACCCTCTTCGAGAAGGTAAACCATATCTTTTATATATATACACGTGTGTATGTGTATATATACGCACACATAAACATGCAAACATATATGTATGTGCATGTGTATATATACATATATGTATGTACATATACATGTATGTGTATATATGTACCTATACATATATGTGTATATATGTATATAATACACATACATACAAAAGGAAAGTGCCCTTCATATGGGTCAATATGTATTTTTTAAGTTGATAAACAGTGGAGAATCTGATGTTTATTAATGGAGTTCTAAGTCTTAAAATACTGAAAGCTTTTTCTTTTGAAGGCTAATGATTACTCATTATTAAACTAATGTTGATCCTAGATGTCCTTCAGAATCTTAATTATGACCAATTACAGATCCAACATAATTTGTCCACTCCTTGAAGGTTGGATTAGGATGTTAATTGAGTCCCTTTGAGTTCTCATACTTGATGATCATGAGAAACAGATCTAAGAGTGATACACTTTCTTCTCCAAGCTCTAATTTGACTCTGTACCTTTAGCTGACTCAGATGATGAACCTGAAATAACCCCATGTATTTCTTCCAGAAACAAAATTATACCAGGAGAAAGTCCAGGAGCAGAACCCCTCTGCCCAATACATGATATGTTTAGAAAGCAATCAAATGGCTTTCATAAGATAGGTAAACCTAATATCTAGCTTTTCATTTTCTCCCAAATCATATTTAATTTTCCTACTTCCCAAAAAAGTGAGGGAAGGTTTGCTATGTTAAAATAAATTAACCAAAATAAAAGCCTATAAGCTTAGAGAAAATGCATCCAGACAAGTGCTACTGTTGGTTTTCGTTTCGGAAAAGCAAATATTAACCCAAATTCCACCAGTAGTTATCAAAGAAACCTAATTACCCAGGAAGTGCTCAACAGACCCAATTCTTGACTTGAAGCTTGTCAATAAATAATCAGAATAAATTTTTAGGTCTCTGCTGCTCTAGTTTTCAAATTTATGATGAGAAAGCCATAAGGAAAAAAAGTAAAGTCAATTAAAGTAATTTACCAAAACAAGTTTGGTTTCTTTTCAGCCCATTTTTCTTTTTATGTTTTATTTTGTTTTTAATTGACACATAGCAATTGCACATATTTATGGGGTACAGTGACACAGATGAGCCTGGAGGTCATTATGTTAATGAAATAAGCCAGACACAGAAAGACAAATACTGCACAATTTGACTCATATGTGGAATCTAAAAACGTTGACCTTATAGAAATACAGAGAAGAATAGTGATTTCCATGGGCTGGGGAGGGTAGGGGGGAAGGGAGATGAGGAGAGGTTGATCAATGGGTATAAAGTTACAGTTAGATATGAGAAATAAGTTATAGTGCTCCATTGCACAGTAGGGTGACTATAGTTAACGATAATATATTTTATATTTCAAAATACCTAGAAGAGCAAATTTGGAATGTTCTTACCTTTTTCCTTTTAATATACCAATCTCCACAGCAAGTACAGATCACGAAGCTCTACTTTTTCCTGCCCTCATCCGATATTTCACTTTTCATGAATTCAGTGAGGCAGTGTTTGGTAATAGTGTCAAATTAGTAGAAAACGTGAGGTCTAGCAATTTGACAATGATATAACTGTCACAGTGGGTCTACTTTCAGCATGTGCCATGCATAATTAGAATCAAATATACACCTCTTAGCATTTCTCTTGGGTTCACCCAACTCTGAAAGCTCTCAGGTCATTACGGCATATCAATTAGTAATGATTTTTTCCACCCCACCCTCACAGCTAGGAAAGCACACATTGAAGGTGATATCTGCAGTCAAAATTTTAGTGTGCACAATTTGAAAATATCTACTTTGTCACACAGAACAGTATCATCTGAGAAACTCATTTGCTTAAAGCTTTATATTGCAGCCATTAAAAAATATTTTATCTCTTTGGATGAATGTCCTAAGAACATTTCCATACCTATTAAGTAGTATTAACTGTACAAAGGTTTGGAAAACATACGAATCATTAAAAGTATAAATGAGATGTGCAATAGCCTGGAAGAGCTGATGTTACCACTTTTGTGGCCAGTTTAACATCTTAGTACGATCATTTTTAAAGAAGTCATCATGACCCAGGGAAAATTACTTATTTTGGCAGCAGAAAAGTGGGGATAGAGTAGATAAAAAGGGGATACCACAGGCTCAGCATATTTTAAATATTCACATTAGGTATCAGTCATGTATTCATGAACTTGGTTACATATACCCTAATAGATACTGTATGTAGAAGTAATCCTTTATGGATTTTATTACCTAATAATCCTGTTGTTTCCTGGTTAGACGGTAGCATGAAAAATGTGTTGCTCTCCATCATACTGAATGGACAAAATCTGGAACCATTCCCCTTGAAAATGGGCACAAAACAAGGATTCCTTCTCTCACCACCTCTATTCAACACAGTATTAGAATTTCTGGCCAGGGCAATCAGGCAAGAGCAAGAAATAAGGGGCATCCAAATAGGAAAAGAGGAAGTTAGACTATCCATGTTTGCAGACGACACGATACTTTATGCAGAAAACCCATAGTCTCAGCCCAATAGTTTCTTAAGCTGATAAACAACTTCAGCTAAGTCTCAGGATACAAAATCAATGTGCAAAAAATCATTAGTATTCCTATACACCAACAACAGTCAACCCCAGAGCCAAATAGTGAATGAAGTTCCATTCACAATTCCCATAAAATAACAAAATACGCAGAAATACAGCTTACTAGAGAGGTGACAGATCTCTAAAAGGAGAATTATAAATCATTGCTCAAAGAAATCAGACATGACACAAACAAGTGAAAAAACATTCCATAACCATGGATAAGAAGAATCAATGTCATTAAAATGGCCACACTGCCTAAAGCAATTTATAGATTCAATGTTATTCCTATTAAATTGCCATTGACATTCTTCACAGAACTAGAGAAAACTATTTTAAAATTCATATAGAACCAAAAAAGAGCCCAAATAGCCAAGGCAATCTTAAGAAAAAAACAAAAAACAAAGCTGGAGGCATCATGCTACCCAACTTCAAACTATGCTACAGAGCTACAGTAACCAAAACAGCATGGTATTGATACAAAATCAAACATGTAGATGAATGGAACAGAATAAAGAACTCTGAAATAAGACTGCACATCTACAGCCATCTGATCTTTGAGAAACCTGACAAAAACAAGCAACAGGGAAAGGATTCACTGTTCAATAAATGGTGCTGGGATAACTGGCTAGCCGTATATAAAATATTAAACCTGGAGCCCTTCCACACACCATATACAAAAATTAACTCAAGATAGATTAGAGGCTTAAATGTAAAACCCAAAACTAAAAAGCCTAGAAGACAACCTAGGCAATAACATTCAGGACATAGGCATGGGCAAAGATTTCATAACAAAGATGCCAAAAGCAATTATAACAAAAGCAAAACTTGACAAATGGGATCCAATTAAACTAAAGAGCTTCTGCACAGCAAAAGAAACTGTCAACAGAGTAAACAATCTACACTATGGGAGAAAGCTTTTGCAAACTATGTATGTGACAAAGGTCTAATATCCAACATCTATAAGGAACGTAAACAAATTTACAAGAAAACAAACAACCCCATATAAAAGTGGACAAAGGACATGAAAAGATACTTTTCAAAAGAAGACATACATGTTGTCAAAAAATATAAAACTACTGATCATTGGAGAAATGAAAATCAAAACCACAATGAAATGCCATCTCACACCAGGCAGAATGGCTTTTATTAAAAAGTCAAAATATAACAGATGCTGGCGAGATTGTGGAGGAAAAGAACGCTTATACACTGTTGGTGGAGTATAAATTAGTTCAGCCATTGTGGAAGACAGTGTGGCAATTCTTCAAAGACTTAAAGACAGAACTACCATTCAACCCAGCAATCCCATCACTGGGTATATACCCAAAGGAATATAAGTCATTCTATTTAATATTATAAAGAAACATACATGTGTATGCTCATTGTAGCACTATTCAAAATAGTGAAGACATAGAATCAATCTAAATGCCCATCAATGATTCACTGGATTAAAAAATGTGGTACTGGAACTATGGAGCCATAAAAAAGAGCAAGATTGTATTAGTCCGTTCTTACACTGCTATAAAGAACTGCCTGAAACTGGGTAATTTATAAAGGAAAGAGGTTTAATTGACCCACCATTCAACATGGCTGGGGAGGCTGCAGGAAACTTACCATCATGGCTGAAGAGAAAGGAAATGCATCCTTCTTCACATGGCAGCAGGAGAGATAAGTGCTGAACAAGGTTGGGGGGAAGTCCCTTATAAAACCATCAGACCTTGTGAGAGCTCACTCACGATCACAAGAACAACATGGGGTAACAGTCCCCATAATTCAATTACCCCCTACTGGGTCCCTCCCATGACACATGGAGATTATGGGAACTACAATTCAAGATGAGATTTGGGTGGGGACATAGCCAAACCGTATCAAAGAATATGTCCTTTGCAGGCCCATGGATGAAGCTGAAGCTCATCATCCTTAGCAAACTAACACAGAAACAGAAAACCAAACACCACGTGTTCTCACTTATAAGTTGGAGCTAAGTGATGTGAACACATGGACACAAGGAGAGGAACAAGAGACAGTGGGGCCTTTCAGAGAGTGGAGGGTGGAAGGAAGGAGAGGATCAGGAGAAATAACAAATGGGTAGTAGGCCTAATACCTGTGTGATGAAATGATCTGTACAACAAACCTCCATGACACAAATTTACCTATGGAACAAACCTGTGCTTATACCCCTGAATTTAAAATAAAAGTTCAAATAAAAGAAAAATGAGTTGGTTTCTCA
>NW_016816010.1:94859-102684 GCF_001698545.2 Rhinopithecus bieti
TTTCCCCAAAACTTAAAATAAAAAAAAAAAAAAAAAAAAAAAAAAAGAAAAATGAGTTGGTTTCTATCCAGATCAAAACAAAAATAAAAAAGAATGACCCTACTAATGCTGAAATTCCCTGCTCTTAATTACACATTGCCTTCAACACAGATATACATACATGATATTATTGTTATTTGCTATATATTAAAGGCATGTTTAATGTCTAACAGATTGGCTAGTGGTATCGGTGGTCAACAGGGACAGCTCTACTCATATGATGATTTATGGGAAAGGCGTTAGGGCCAACAAGAACCTTTCACATTGAATTGCTTCAGTACTGAAATTATCCACGTTTTAATACCTCAAAATGATTTATTTGGAGGCCTAATTTATGGTATAAATATTATATGTGATGGGAGGCACACTTAGCTCATGTAAGAAATCTAATTTAATTAGTTAGGGAAAATACCCAATTTGGTAAGAAACGAAGTGAATAAAATCTCAAGATCTTCAGGGTGAGTCAGCAAGCTAGAGACCCCAGAGGAGCTGATGGTTTAGCTTCAGTCCAATTACAAAAGACTGAGAACCAGAAAAACTGATAATATAGTTTCAGTCTGAAGGTTGGCAGAAGAGCCAATGGCTCATTTCAAATTTAAAGGCATGAAAAAAGATGATATCCCAGTTTGAAGGCTCTTGGGCAAGAAGAATTCTGTCTTACTTGGGGTTCAGCCTTTTTGTTCTATTCTGGCCTTCAACTGATTAGATAAGACCGACCCATATTATGGAAGGTCACCTGCTTTATTGGTCTATACATGTAAATGTTACTCTCATCCCGAAACACTCTCTCAGAAACACTCATGGCAAATGTTTGACCACATATCTGGGCATCTTGTGGTCCACTCCAGTTGACACACAAAATTAATCATCACACTCTTCTTTTCTCATTGAGTTAGCTTATGCTAAACAAAGCAAATAAATCCTGAGAAAATTGAAGAAAATGCATTCTAAGTAAATATAAACACATGATTAAAATTTATGGACGGCACTTTTACGTGAGAAAGTAACCATAACAGTGTTTCTTACCTAGATATGGGGAATAGGAAAGAAATGATTGTACGTTCTAGGATAGTTAAAGCTATGTCTGCCTTTTTGATCATTACAGTCTCAGTGCCTAGTAATATACATTATTCAATAATGCTTTTGGCTAATCAAATGGATGAACGAAAGTTAAAAGGATTTAGATTAGCTAGAAAGTAGCACAAACCTTTAAAATCAGAATAGGTGATATGTTAAAATTGGAAATTCAGATAAAGCTAGAAATATTAATGTCCAATCTGGTATAAAGTCAATGTCTAGAGAATTTTGGACAGAAGCTCTACTGAGCACAAATATTTCTGTATATATAGTAGTATTCAAAAATATGTAATTGAAAATAAATTAATGACTGTAGGAAAGAAACTACCCGCTATTCATCTCAATGTTGTTGTTGTTGTTGTTGTTGTTGTTGTTGTTGTTGTTGGCTTTTCATTGGTTTTTCTTAGTTACTTCCTTTGATACCGATTGTCTTCTTGGAGTGTTGCTCACTACCTTTTGTGACACTGTCAGATACTAACTAAACTTTATTCCATCATGGAGAACAATGTCTCCTCAAGCACCTACACTACACAAATGGAAGTGTCTGGTGGCTAACTATCATACCTCTTCATTCTAGTACATTTTACTGCCATTCAGACTCAAATGTTCTATTCTTCCATGTCTCCTGCATTACTAACCTCAAAGTTTTTTAAGTTAAAATAGATTTAGAAGGTGCTTAGTAAGGATTGAAGCAAATGTTGGATAAAAAACAATTTCCCTACTCAGCAATAGAGGCAAAACATGCATTCCTCTTTTAAAGATAAGGATTGGGCCGGGCGGGGTGGCTCATGCCTGTAACCCCAGCACTTTGGGAGGCTGACAGGGGTGGATCACCTGAGGTCAGGAATTCGAGATCAGCCTGCCCAATGTGGCGAAAACCCATGGCAGAGGTAGTGGAAAGAGTCAACAATACTTAATGGTTTTATTCCCATTCCAGCATTCCAAATGTCTTTCCCATTTGTTCCTATAAATTATGATCTAAAATTTATCCTAATCCATATTTGACCACAACCACCAGCAAATATGCTATAGGCTTTCCATACCAATGCATTCATTTCTAACTGAAACAGAAACTGATTCCACCTCATCCTTTTCAAATGCTCTTGTCCCCACCCTCTCCAAAGAGACCATATTTCTATGTTGAGTAACATAAGTGAGAAGGAAAAAATAGAGATGTATTTAAAAGAGACACAATCCAAAGAAAATAAGTGGTTTAAATAAAATATGTGGGTATGGTGTGGTATGCTATAAAGTTTTTATTGCCACTTACTTGGGAAGACTGGCATAACTCACGCATAGTGCTGCCACTTATAAGTAATGCAGTCACTGCAAACTCACTGCAGTAAAAACTTCAAACGTCTCCACAACCACATATTATACACATCCACATACACCAGTAATTAATAACTTTTCCAGTTGTCTTCCTCCCTGATAGGCTTTATTTCTTGATGTCCCTTCTTAATGGGACAAATTCATTTTTAGCATAGTACATGGTTGATTAAACACAGATATTTGATCTTTTTTTTTTTTTTTTTTTTAAAATAGGGCTGTAACAATTAATTCACCACATCTAACATTGAATGTTTATTGTGGTAGGCAATAAATACTTTGGATGAATCTTCCCTATGTTAGGCACTGGTAAATAAGTCCATGATTTCTCCTATAGTGGTGAATAAAGATAAGGTTCACCTTAACTGGGCCATTTGGACCTGTTGACTTAACATTGCAAAGTCAAGGAATCATGGAAGATCAGTTTGATGAGAGGCCTTAAATTCTGACTAGTGATTTTTAATCTGTGTTCCAGCAAATGTAATGGATGGCATGTGATCAAAGCAAGTTTTATGAAATGGAGGTAGTTTCAGAATAGTTCTATTTTGTTCTGTTCTAAATGTGGAAGTTTATATAAGATTTTATTGTAATAAAATTATGCTGAGAAAATGCATACATAAACACACACATATATCTGTTTTCAATATGGCAGATAGGAGGTAGTGCTAGCTTGCCTCTCCCACTTGAAGAACAAAACAGCGCGTAGAGATTCACACTGTGAAATTCTGTTCCAAGAACCATTGCAGGAACTTACCAGGAAAACCTAAATAATTCACAGATCCTTTGAAAGTAGTGGCACACCACAGCAAACTCCATGGGACGGTTGAAAAACTGAGTTTCCAGAGTGGGAGAAGGGGAGAGTCTGTCTTCGAATACACATCCCCACTGGGGAATCTGAAAATCCAGATCCTAGAAGGCTTTAAACTTACCTAGAACTAGAACAGATTAAGGGAGTGGTACAAAATATAAAAGTAGAAGAAGCAGCGAGAAGAGCCTTATAGGCATTCCCAGTCTCCAGCTTGAACCCAGAAAAGCCATCCCTGACTATATCTTACAGGGTCCCTATGGGAAGGTAGCCAGTGAACTTAGGGAGGGGTTGCAGGGTGAAAGAAGCTCCCAACTGAATTTTGTGATAATTTTGAGCATGCACGAACTCCCTTAAACAGAATCTGGGGTACAAATGGGAACTGTAACAGATAGGAGCACAGTAGCTGGGCACCTAGCATTGCTGGCAGATGGGGAGGGGTGTGACCTGAAAGTGGTTCTTGCTTTCTCTGTGGGGAAGCTCATGGCCTGGGATAAGTCCAAGTTCTATGTATAGGTTGCCTGGAACTAAACTCAGCACTGTTAGTGGGTCACTGTGAGAGCAAGACCGGCCTCGCCAAATGTGTGGGAGCTGGGTAAGGCCTTTTGCTACCAGCTATCTCCTGCTCCCTTTGCAAACTTTCCTGCACAGCAGAGGCAGCCATACTGCCCTCTGGAACATTACCCTATTGGCCTGAGAACCACCCTTCATCCCCTACAAAGACCAAGGCAAGCCCCACCCAGGGAGAATCTGAGCTCAGACCCGCCTAACCCTGCCCCCACCTGATAGTATTTCTGTACTCTGGTAGCTGAACACAAAAGACATAAACCCTTGGGAGCTTTATGGCCCTGCCCATCATTTGAGAAACCAGACTACTTCCCCTGGACAATTTAGGGCAAGCTCAAACCACACTACTACCACCGCAGCTGTTGCTGTCTTGCAAGCACCACCTCCTGGCTAGAGGCCAACCAACTCAGGCCATTAGAGCAACTCTTGGCAGAATAATACTGTTCCCAGGTAGAAGAAAACAACACCTAACACCACAGCCTGCAACACCCTGGCTAACCAGAGTTCCTTAGTCTGTTCACGTGACAACTTCATTGCTGGCAAAACCAGCATTCCAGAAAGCCAGCACGCTAAGGCTATCCACAACCAAGGAATCTCACAGAGTCTACATCACTCCCCTGCCACCTCCATCAGAGCAAGTGCTGGTATCCATGACTGGGAGACCTGAAGACCGGTCACGTCACTGGACTCTTTGCAGATATTCCCAGCACCAGCCCAGAGCCTGGTAGCCCCACTGGGTGGCTAGACCCAGAAGAGCAGTAACGATCACTGCAGTCTGGCCCTTAGGAAGCCCCATTCCTAGGGGAAGAGGGAGAGCACCACATCAAGGGATCACCACGTGGGACAAAAGAATCTGAACAGCAGGATTTGAGTTCCAGATCTTTCTACTGTGGGAAGTTTCTCACAGCAGAGACACAATTGCGGTGCTGATTGTAGTAGGGAAATTCTGTACCTCTACCCTAATAGGCTGGCTGCCTCTGTGATCATGACAGGCCTTGGATAACGAGTCCTTGTCTTCCCCGGCACTCCACCGCAGACACAGCTGGAGCTTCCTCCACAGGAATGCAGTGGGGAGGCACCTATAGACAGCCTTCCTGGAACAATCCAGATGAGCACAGTCCCATAGGAGGAGTTACCCCCCAGAATAAGGCTTGCACAAGTTACAGAGTCACAATTCCTCCATACTTGGAACATCAACATTTCTACAGATGAAAAGAGGTGCCTGTCTGATCTGAATAGCCAAAACACCAGGACAGGAGTGAGGTTGTGTGGTGAATAAATTTCCTGCTGGCCTGGCAGGGGAGCTGAGGTAGCTCGCACTCAGCACATCTAATTGAGAGCTCCCCCCAGCCACCCTTGTCAAGGCTGTGACCTTGACCCATGGTCGGATGTTACATCTACCCACCTGCCTTAGTTAGCTACAACCAGTGCTTACCTTATCCAGGGATACTTCCTCTATTAGCCTGAAGCCTGAAACATCAATTAATTAAAGAAAATACTGGGGAGAAAGTAAATAAACAAATAAAGTGTACACCACAAAAGAACAAAATACGTTTCAAGAGATCCCTGCCATTCCAGCTCCATGGAAGACAGTAAACACACCCACACATGAAGAATATACTGCAACTAGCATCGGTGAAAGCCAGCACGCAGAAACTCTATAAGTAAGGATCTCATAGAAACTTCACCCCTAGAAGCACCAAGAATCAACTTACGCCAAAATAAACATTAAAGTCCAATCTTTAACAGGGAAAAAAATAAGAAATTAAAAAAAACACACAGTCCAATCAAAATATATTCAAGAACAATTTGAAAAGAAATAGTTTACCCAAAGGAGAAAGAACTAGAAAAGTAATTCTGGTAATATGACAAAACAGGGTTCTAGAATACCCCAAAAGATCACACGGGTTCAAACCAAGAAGAAATCTCTGAGTTGGTGGATAAAGAAATTCAGACAGTTGATTATTAGGCTACTCAAGAAGATACTAGAGAAGGTGAGAACTAACTTAAAGAAATTTAAAAAAACAATACCAGATGAGGATGAAAATTTTCCAGAGAAATAGATATAATAAAGGAAAACAATTACAACTTCNCCCTGCCATTCCAGCTCCATGGAAGACAGTAAACACACCCACACATGAAGAATATACTGCAACTAGCATCGGTGAAAGCCAGCACGCAGAAACTCTATAAGTAAGGATCTCATAGAAACTTCACCCCTAGAAGCACCAAGAATCAACTTACGCCAAAATAAACATTAAAGTCCAATCTTTAACAGGGAAAAAAATAAGAAATTAAAAAAAACACACAGTCCAATCAAAAATATATTCAAGAACAATTTGAAAAAGAAATAGTTTACCCAAAGGAGAAAGAACTAGAAAAGTAATTCTGGTAATATGACAAAACAGGGTTCTAGAATACCCCCAAAAGATCACACGGGTTCAAACCAAGAAGAAATCTCTGAGTTGGTGGATAAAGAAATTCAGACAGTTGATTATTAGGCTACTCAAGAAGATACTAGAGAAGGTGAGAACTAACTTAAAGAAATTTAAAAAAACAATACCAGATGAGGATGAAAAATTTTCCAGAGAAATAGATATAATAAAGGAAAAACAATTACAACTTCTGGAAATGAAAGGGACACTTATACAAATACAAAATGCAGTGGAAAGTTTCAACCATAGATTAGAACAAGCAGAAGAAAAAACTTCAGAGCTCCAAGGCAAGGCTTTTGAATTAACCCAATATGACAAAGTCCAACAAAGAAGAATTTTAAAAATGAATAAAGTCTCCAAGAAATACAGGATTATTTTAAATGGCCAAAACTAAGAATAATTGGTATTCCTGAGGAAGAAGAGAAATCTAAAAGTTTGGAAAATTTATTTGAGCGAATGATTGAGGAAAACTTCCCTGGCCTTGCTAGAGATCTAGACATTCAAATACAAGAAGCTCAAATAACTCCTGGGAAATTTATCACAAAAAGATCATCACAAAGTCATCAGGTTATCTAAAGTCACAATGAAGGAAAGGATCTTAAGAGTGGTGAAGCAACAGCGTCAGGTAACCTATAAAGGAAACCTATCAGATCAACAGCAGATTTCTCAGCAAAAACCTTACAAGCCAGAAGGGATTGGGATCCTATGTTTAGCCTCCTTAAACAAAATAATTGTAGCAAAAAATCTTGTATCTAGCAAAACTAAGCTTCATAATGAAGAAGAGATAAAGTCTTTTTTAGCCAAACAAATGCTGATAAAATTTGCCACTACCAAACCAGCACTAAAAATGCTAAAAGAACTTCTAAATCTTGAAGCAAAACCTCAAAATACACCAAAATAGAACCTCCTTAATGCATAAATTTCACAGGGCCCATAAACATTAATGCGATGAAAATAACAAGGTATTTAGGCAACAACTAACATGATGAGTAGAACAGTACCTCACATCTCAATACTAACATTGAATGTAAATTGCCTAAACACTCCACTTAAAAGATACAAAATGGTGGAATGAATAAAAATCTACCAAGCAAGTAACTTCTGTCTTCAAGAGACTCACCTAGCCCATAAAACTCACATAAATTTAAGGTAAAGGGGTGAAAAAAGAGATATTTCATGCAAATGGAAACCAAAAGCAAGCAGGAGTAGCTATTCTTAGATAAAACAGACTTTAAAGCAACAACAGTGAAAATGACAAAAAAGGACATTATACAATGAAAAAAGGATTAGTCTGTGTAATCAAGAGGCTGAGGCAGGCAGATCACCTGAGGTCAGGAGTTCGAGACCAGCCTGGCCAACATGGCGAAATCCCATCTCTACTAAAAATGCAAAAGAAAAAAGAAAATTAGCCAGGTGTGGTGGCAGGTGCCTCTAATCCCAGCTACTCTGAAGACTGAGGCATGAAAATCATTTGAACCCAGGGGGCAGATGCTGCAGTGAGCCGATATCATGCCACTGCATTCCAGCCGAGATGACAGAGCAAACTCCATCTCAAAAAAAAAAAAAAAAAAAA
>NW_016816010.1:103522-124648 GCF_001698545.2 Rhinopithecus bieti
AAAAAAAAAAAAAAAAAAAATTAGTTTAACAGAAAGATACAATCCTAAATAGATATGCACATAACACTGGAGATCCCAAATTCATAAAACAATTACTACTAGAGGTAAGAAACGAGATAGAAGCAGCACAACAGTAATGGAGGACTTCAATACTCCACTAACAGCACTAGACAGGTCATCAAGACAGAAAGTCAACAAAGAAAAAATGGACTTGAACTACATCCTAGGACAGATGGACTTAGCAGATATTTAGAGAACATTCTACCCAACAACTGAAGAATATAAATTCTTTTCATTAGCACATGAAACATTATCCATGATAGACTATATAAGAGGCCACAAAACAAGTCTCAGTAAATTTAAGAAAATCAAAATCATATCTTCTGAGACCACAGTGGAATAAAACTGGAAGTTAACTCCCAAAAGGAACCCTCGAAACTGTACAAATACATGAAAATTAAGTAATCTGCTCTTGCTATGAGGATACAAAGGCATAAGAATGATAATGATGGACTTTGGGGACTTGGGGGAAAGGGTGGGAGGTGGGTGAGGGATAAAATAGCATATATTGGGTACAGCGGACACTGCTTGGGTGACGGGTGCACAAAAATCTCAGAAATCACCACAGAACGGAATAACTTATCCCTATAACCAAAACCACCTATTCCCTAAAACCTATTGAAATAAAATTTTAAAAGAAAGTTACACACACACACACACACACACACACACCACCTAGAAAATCACTAACCTGGACCAATATTTCCACTCCCCATTTTAGGATAAAGAAAGTGGATCTCTGGAAAAGTTGTGTGATAAACTTACATTCATACGACATTTTGGAGGCATAGCTGGTACCAGTGCAGTTATGGTCCCTGAATCTGAGACTGTTTTCCATTCTGCGGCACTCCAGTGAACAGTGCAATCATTATTAATACTGTTTATAGTATAAGCCATGTTGGAGTTGGGCCCAGCACAACATATGAAATAAACCATATTAGATATAAAACCTTCTTGCTAGGGCAAGTACATTTTGGTCACTTTTCCAGAATAAGCAGGAGGGTACATGCTAAAGAAGTCTTCCAGCTTATACAGATCTTTCAGGAAAATGTGGCATCCTGGGAAGTAAAATAATGAGTATAAAAGATGACACTGTCTAAATATATCATTACCCATTCCAGTTGATTCTCTACCCAGGTCCTAGCTTGAAGAGAAGTCCTTTCATAGAACCCTAAACTCCATATGTGCTGTTTGTTAAGAACCTATTCTTTACATATTTACCTCTGTATTTTCATGATTGAGCCCCAAATTAAATAAGAATGTAGAACCTGCTGCATCTCATTGGAACATGTATACTCAGAAGATCAGTGTATGTTGTCAGGGAAGAGATAATCATTCTACACCTCCCAGAAACTATTCCATTGCCAAAAGGTAGAGTTGACTCCAAAGGGGAATTTTACTCCTAAAAATGCACTTTTTTTTTTTTTTTTNTTTTTAAAAAGAAAGTTACACACACACACACACACACACACACACCACCTAGAAAATCACTAACCTGGACCAATATTTCCACTCCCCATTTTAGGATAAAGAAAGTGGATCTCTGGAAAAGTTGTGTGATAAACTTACATTCATACGACATTTTGGAGGCATAGCTGGTACCAGTGCAGTTATGGTCCCTGAATCTGAGACTGTTTTCCATTCTGCGGCACTCCAGTGAACAGTGCAATCATTATTAATACTGTTTATAGTATAAGCCATGTTGGAGTTGGGCCCAGCACAACATATGAAATAAACCATATTAGATATAAAACCTTCTTGCTAGGGCAAGTACATTTTGGTCACTTTTTCCAGAATAAGCAGGAGGGTACATGCTAAAGAAGTCTTCCAGCTTATACAGATCTTTCAGGAAAATGTGGCATCCTGGGAAGTAAAATAATGAGTATAAAAGATGACACTGTCTAAATATATCATTACCCATTCCAGTTGATTCTCTACCCAGGTCCTAGCTTGAAGAGAAGTCCTTTCATAGAACCCTAAACTCCATATGTGCTGTTTGTTAAGAACCTATTCTTTACATATTTACCTCTGTATTTTCATGATTGAGCCCCAAATTAAATAAGAATGTAGAACCTGCTGCATCTCATTGGAACATGTATACTCAGAAGATCAGTGTATGTTGTCAGGGAAGAGATAATCATTCTACACCTCCCAGAAACTATTCCATTGCCAAAAGGTAGAGTTGACTCCAAAGGGGAATTTTTCTCCTAAAAATGCCCTTTTTTTTTTTTTTTTGAGATGGTGTTTCACTCTTGTTGCCCAGGCTGGAGTGCAATGGTGCAATCTTGGCTCACCACAACCTCCGCCTGCCGGGTTCAAGTGATTCTCCTGCATCAGCCTCCCAAGTAGCTGGGATTATAGGCATGCACCACCACGTACAGCTAATTTTATATTTTTAGTAGAGATGGGGTTTCTCCATGTTGTTCAGGCTGGTCTCAAACTCCCGACCACAGGTGATCCACCTGCCTCAGCCTCCCAAAGTGCTGGGATTATAGGTGTGAGCCACCATGCTTGGCCTAAAAATGCATTTTCATAAACAAATACTTAGATTGATATTGACTGTTAGGATTATACTATCTCATTGTAGGAAAACACATTGTTTTAACATATAAAGTGAGATGTAGTATATGAAATCACTTCAACGCAGAAATTTAGAAGGAATATAGTTGAACATAGGTTCTATTCAATGATGGTCGTATTTTAGTTGGTTTCTCAAATAACACCTAGTTATTTGTGTGAATATGGTGAACAGATGATAGGGTGCAAAGCCCAGGCTAGGACTTCTAAATGAATCTTGAGGTTATATTCTTATGAGAATTATTTATAACATATCTCAGTTTCCACTCTAACTAAAGGTTGTCCTTATTGTTGCACTGTCTGACCTTGACAACCTAATTGTGCTTATATCTCTGGTGGTATTGTCCAAGTGCACAAATATGTATCCCAATGCCCAAATGAACACTCTGCCTCTATCTTTTTTTTTTTTTTTTTTTTTTGTCAACTCTTTTGCAACTTCTATCCTGAGAATGAACTGTGCCCTATGCTATATGCTTCAACAATCATTCCCAGTCCTCCTTTATTTGCTAGCTGCAAAAGGTAACCTGGATTTAGATGAACGATCTGGTTCAGCTGCCCACACTGACCAAAATCACAGCTAACTGGCAGATGCCCACATCCCTTAGACTGCACAAATAGAATCCAAAGACTATACCATAAGGAGCTGATTACAGCTCCTCTCTGTACATAAAGGTACTTGTTCAGTCTCCATAATATATATCTGCCTTTTTAGTTTATGTAACAGGGAATGGACATATGGTGCACATTAAAAGCATAAAAAGTTGAAGAAGTGTTTTGAAAAATTTGTGTACAGGAGGACTATTGATCATGGATGGAGGTTAGGACAGAGGGAGAGCCTAGCTGTCTGATGTTTCAAAATATAGGCGAGTGACCATTCTACTCCTCTTTAAACCATTACTGGGTATTTCCATCAGATATATATCTTGAATTCAACAACAAGAAGAGCAGTTAGGCACTTCTCATTTTGCTTGTTTAATATAGATAGTAGTCTGAGAGGATTTCTACCTTAATATTATGCTAAAACCATATCAACTGAAACCCTTTTTTGAATATCTGAGATTGGGATAGAATGTTAGTAAGATTAACAAATATAGTCACAACATTAAAGAATTTTCCAAAATCAATCAAACAGATGAAGATTTTATCCATATTTTGGGTACATATGAAATTTACCCAACTAATTGAAAAATGTTGGCCTGTATTGGTGGGTAAATGATTGGAAACTTTGGCTCTGAAAGCTTCTATTTCAATCTGCAAGTCAGAAACAGTGTGAACACAAGACGCTTCATCACCTATACAATAGGCTGTAAATTATTTGCATGACATCTTCTTTGCATTACATGCCATGGACCTGTAACAGGTTGGCATAATATATAGACCATTTAAGTGACAATAGTCATAAGTTACAGGTGGGAAGCTCTATTTTGTCCAGCCATTGTGCTCCTTCTTTGCTCAATTTTCAATATAAAAAATGACCACTGGATATCAAAAATGACTTCTTGGAACATCAGTTCTGATCTACAAGGTTCATCCTGTTGTAGCTCATCCATTTCAAGAGCACTTCATTCATTTGTTACACATTACCAAGACTGAGATTTCACTGAATAATTGATGAAAAGAGAAAACAATGAGCTACCTTGCACTCAGTCATTATGGTTTTGACACCATCTTTGTGGAAACTAACTACAGCATTAGCCAACAGGCATACAGCCTAAATGATATATAAGAGACAGTTTCTCAAATGATCTGATGTTTAAGAATCAGGACACTGACCTTATAGCAGACTTTAGTTATACAAATATGAGAAAGAAAAGGGATCTTCAAAGTAGTGTGTGTGTGTGTGTGTGTGTGTGTGTGTGTGTGTGATGTATGTGTGTATATCAGAGTATTTTAGAGTGTTTCTAATCTTCTGATTTTTAAGAAAAAAAAGACCAACAATAAAATAACATTTATTATGCATTTATTATGATGTGCAAAGAACTATGCAGTTACTCTTTCAATAGTAATATCAATCTTAAAGTAAATATTATTGTATTCATGATACCCCCCCACACCAAATCTACATTGCTAATTCCCAAACCAGTATTTAATATTCCTTTTTTATGGGTTAACTCAACATATGCACCTTTTCAGCTTCTGCTACTTGAGGTATGGGTGACAAAAACGTGGCTGCTCAGGAGGTACTAGCACTATACTTTCCATTAAGTAAGTGGGAGATCCATAAGTCTAAGCAGGCAAGAAAAGGCCTATGTCCAGGTAAGTTTGCTAAGGTGCAAAATGGCAGGCAGGATATTAAATGGCTAAGTAACCAGACAAGATTCAGAGTTCATAAGAGTGTAGAAGTCAACAAAATCAGCATTAGTAGGCAGATTTGAACTTTAACCCTAGTACAAAGATGATTTGTTCTCTGCCCTATTTTATACTTCCTAACAGGTATCAGGAGCCTTGAGTCCATAACTGGCAATCATTGTCAGAAAAAAAAAATCAATTTAGTTGAACTCTGCCTCAGATAAAAACTGAATCAGACATACTAAACTTCACAGCTTCCAGTAAATGTACCTTTTAATACCGTTTCTCCACACACTGCCTTCCTACCCCTTGCTTTGCTTGGCACATTGTGATTCAGCAGTGTGAGTTTCTCCCTCTCTTCCGTTTCCCTCTTCTTCCTTTCCTTTTCTGATTTAATCCTATTAAGACATTCAGGAGAAGTAGAAAATGTATTCAATGAATTCAAGGACTTTAAAATCTAAATAAGGAGAACAAATATGAACAAGCAAAACAACTAGTATAAGACTATAAATAAAATACACAATGTCATGTAAAATAAATATACATGAGCACTATTGTACAAATGGAGTGATGAGAGATGCCTGATGCACACATTATCATACTAGAAGGTATGGTTTGGATATAATGAATTTCTAATTTTTTAAACGTGTTCAGTAGCTAGTTCCTCTCTGTGAGAAGGTATATACTGTTAAAACAAACAAATAATCATTCAACCACAAGCTCTTTGTGAGTCAGCTCATTTTCAGAATAATCAGTGAAGTTCACAAAAAAATATCGATTAGGCAGGGAAAAAGAAGAGGGGTTTAAAAGATGAGGACAAAGTATCTTCAAGATTAGGAGGGCACCCAGTTGCCCAGAAATATCCGCTACACTTGGCAGTACAAATAACCATTATTATTTTTCGCCTCATGGTATACTCAGTAGACTTCCATCTATCATCACGAAGTCATGACAGCCTAATCAATTTAAGCCCAGTTCACTTTCACTTTTGGTTGCCTGGAGGTTGAGGTTTCCTATTCAGATGATCCATATTGGATTGTCATCATCATCTTTTTTGGTGACAGGGATGAGCTTCCCCTTGAGTTGATTGACCTGCAGACACTGAAGCACTCCAACAAGAGAGTCACATCACAAAATTACATCAGGTTGTTAAATGAATATAATCATTTTCACATTGATTTCAGCAAACATAGGTTTTGCCAATGCTGAATTTTACCTGATTTTTCCCACTTGAGATCCAAAATAACTACAAGGTTATATCAGATTAAATGACCTCATTCATTTTTGTTTGCTTGCTTTCTTCCTCCCAAAGGCAATTTGAATTAGCTGCTTCAGGATACAATTATCAACATTCTTGTCTAATTCTTAGTCACATGGGAAATTTTGCAGTCAATTACTGTTACTTACACAGATTGAATTGGTTTAGTGATATATATTGTACATGTCTTTTTATACTATACACACATATATGCTCATATATGTAAATACATGTATATATACGTATGTATATAATCATATACACATAAAATTTTATAAACACATACATACATATAGATGTACCCGTACATACATATAATTTTTTTCATAATCATAACTATAAATTTCTTATAATATTGCCTGGGTATCAAAGCAATAATTTCTAACTCAGTGTTAAGGTACTCTACTATGCTAACCAAACAAGATGATTTTGGAAAAGAGATCTACAAATACATGCTTTGAAGTGTCTCTATTACAAAAGTACAAAATAAAATTTTATATTCCATTTTTAAAAAAAATCATTGCCTTAGAAATTTTTGTCTACTAGCGCGTGTGTGTGTGTGTCTGTGTCTGTGTGTGTGTGTCTGTGTGTGTGTGTCTGTGTGTGTGTGTGTCTGTGTGTGTGTGTGTGTGTGTCTGTGTGTGTGTGTGTGTGTGTGTGTGTGAGAAATGAAATTTTCAAAGAGATCTACCACCAAATCTGTACATCCAAGGCTAGTTTTCAGCCAATCAATCCATTTTGACCTTCAGTTCAGGTCTAACCTTTTCTATTCTTCTCATCTCATTTGAAAAATACCAAGAGAAAAGCCAGTCCCCAGAGAAGAGGAAGACAGTGTATCTGCAAACAGCTATCTCTTTTTAGGTGTGCAAAGAGAAGTGTCAGTATAACAAATTGCCGATATAACAAATCGCTACAGTTCAAGCCCGTCAATTCAAATCAAGCATTTTGAAAACTTGCCAAGATGACTCAAAATACCATGTACTAGCCTCTGTTCTAGATATTTTCATCTTTCATCTTAATCTTCCTCAAAACCTATACACAACATACTTTGTTTCTATTTTACATGAAAATTGAGGGTAAATAGCCCATATGGTCAGATACCTGAAGAAAGAAAGAATAACATCACATGCATCAGTGCTGCAGCCCTGCTTGTATTAGATATGGGCTCAGTCCTTTCCTAATGGTTGGAATTAAACTTCTGCTTCACTCATTGGTTTATCATCCCAGCCAGAGAGCTTAGAAAGAGGGGAAAAGGCAAGTCAGAATGTTGTAGGAAAATTCATGAAACATTTCAATTGTTAGGAATGGACTCATTTATCTAGGTAGTAGGTAGATTTTATGTGACTCATTTCATCTTGGCTAAAACTACACTACTTCCGAATCCCCACATTGCTGTTTTCCTCAGGATCTTCAATTTGGCAAAAGTCAAAAGAATGAACTATCGGTTTTACCAGTTATGAACTCTTGCCTTGACCAGTTGGTTTTCTGAATAATTATGGCTCTGGAAAGTTACACTATGCTGTGGAGAGTTTGCAAATGATGAATTGCCACAAATCCCATAACAACAAATCATTTATCACTGGGCAAGTAAAGGGTGGGAAATGAGAATTCCTATATGACTGCGCACTCTTCTGTGGAGATAGCACAGTTCAGATCAGAACAAAATGGAATAAGGAAAACTAGTTATGCCTCTCTGAGACTTTACACACAAAGAAAGTGTGTTGTATACACAAATAAGTATGTATAAATACATTTAAACATAAGAAAATTGAGCCACTGATGATGGGGTAAAAGTTGCCCAGGAGACATTTGGTATAGACCTACTTGATACTTTCTACCAACAGAAAAATTCATCCCACATCCATCTGTATTTGAAGTTGTTTGGGATGCTTCATCAAGCACTAAAACTCAAACCAATCATAGAATACTTGCATTTTCTCATTCATTGTTTGCCTATTAATGAGCCAACAATAAAACTATATTTTCAGACTAAATTCAATCAAATTTAACTCGATAAATCTTAACTTACCATACCTTGTGTCTTTAGTTTTATGTAGGTATTAAGAAATAGAAGTCATAGTTTCAGTCCTAGAATACCTTATAGAATTGAAATATTTGACTGTGAGCTTGAGGACGGGAACCAAGTCTTACACATATCTGTATCCCCAATGCCTAGATAATAGATTGTGGCAAAATAGGCATTTAATAAATGGATGTTGAATAAATGAATGAATGAAGAAGAAAATGCAAGCATTACCTAATGTGAACAGTAGACCACTGATAATTAAGTGCTAGAGTGCATGGGTTAGGAAAAGATCAAGAAAATGAGCCCACTTACTGAAGTCAAGGATGCTTGTATCAACAGAATGCCACAGGTTCAGACCTTGATATATTCCTAGAACATATTAGACTTAGTTGCTAAATTCATCTGGAACCCCCAGCGAGCTCAGAAAATAGCCTCAGGTGATAATTTTCACCTTCTCACTAAAGTAGTGTGAACTATTCAAATGAGCCCTTTAAAAGAAAACATCATTCTTTCTTTCCTCTCTGTTCCAGTATAACACAAAGAAGGGACAGAGGGGCAAGAAAAGAGAGGTCATCAACCTCGACTGTTTGGATAGCATGCCTGAAATTTATCTGGTTCCTTCCTATCACACAAAACCAACTCTTTCTATTGCATTTCAGAAAAAAACCTAGAATTTCAGGAGTTGGGTATTATGTCCTTTTCTGGTGTTCTTCCAACACCTTTCCAAAAAACTGTTAACCTCAGAGCAAGATATAAGCTTATCCAGCACTGAGTGGCTGATATTTCATGACAAGCTTTCAAAACTCATTAGCTTGGCCAGCATTTTAGCTTGCCAACACATTGGTAACCTATACTCTTATCTGCTGGAATCACTCATTTTTGAATCAAAAGGTCATATAAGAAGCTGAACAAATTTGTAGAAAGTCAGTCAGGCCTGGACACTCCTCCCTTCCTCTCTTCTTTGACCTTAGCAGCTATCTCAAGATTTCAAGCCTGATCAAAGATGCTGCACCTTTATTTCTAGCCAGACTTGAAAGAATGTGACACTAACTTTCAAGGAGAAATGGGCAAGTGCTTGATTGCCATCATAAACAAATAGGGTTAATTCTAACATACTTATCATCCATGTGATCACTTTAAAGCCCTGACTTACTGACTTTTCCTACATGGTAATAAAAGGTGAATAAAAGCCAAGGTCATAGGTTTGGTCTTCTATGGGCCAGATATGTACAGTTTTAAATCTTATTCTCAAGCTGTACTCAGATGCTGACCAGATATCTCAGGTTTATGTAATGCTAAGTTCAAACTGTCCTAGACCCAGAGTGATTGATTTTCACAATGACAGAAAGAGCATATCTTTATACACAAAGAGTGATACATTTTTACTTCAAAAGGAACTACCAAAGAAAGGAAATAGAAACTAACGTTTACTGAGTACATGCTATGTACCAGGCTCTGTTCTAGATGCTTTCATCTCTCAATTCTTCCCCCTAAACCTATACATGACATATTTTATCTCTATTTTACATGAAAATTGAGGGTTAGAGAGGTTTATTACGGAGTTATAAACAACTCTATTCAAGAGGATATTAAAGGAGTCAGAATAATGTTACAAGATTTGGGAAAGAATGGATTACTAAACTGTTTTATCTAGTTGAAAGATTATGAATATTCAAGAGAAACCATCAGCAATGTTTGGTGAGTAATAAAAAAGGGAGAACATCTCTCATCCTGTGTCCTTGCAGTCTGGATATGTATGAATAAAACAACTTGAACAGGGAGGAAGAGATTGAATTCAGACAAACTGGTTACTGTCATTCATAAAACATGAACATCTGTGTAAATCACAAAGAAAATATTACCATTTTATTGATGAAGAAACTGGGGCTCAGAAAAGGAAAGTGACTTGCCCAAGGTCACACAGAAGCTGATGAGCCTCTGAGTCAAGTGTCACTGTGCAGTAGGTCTAACTTACTCCAAAGCTACTTACTTAGTCTCAGAACACTTTGTATTCCATTATCCACAAATGTTCCCACTGAACCAGTTTAGGGTTAGGGACCCAAAAATGGCAGGTTTGACAGCACAGCTTCTGCTAGGCTATGATAGTTAATATTGCTGTTTTCTAATCCTTACTCAAAAAGTGTCTCTTCTCTACCTTCACAGATTCTCTTCCTTTTCTATATCAGAGGGCACAGGGATCTGCTTCACTACCCAGGGCTGGAAAGATAAGCAAACGTGGAACCTAGGTCCATTTCTACCCACTCCTACTTGACACTTTAGATGAATCTCTTTACTTTCACCCCAGGAAGTAGAGTCACATTACTTTCTTTATTTCAGTGGCAGGAAAGGATGAAACCTCTTCCAGCAAAATGCACCTTTGGGCTAGTGAAAAGTGAATGATTAATAAAGAACATAAATCTTCATTCTTCTGAGACAGATCAGAAGAGAAAAAAGAAGAAAAGGGAAGGAAGAAAAAAGGCAAGAAGAAAAGAATCTAGGAAGAACAAAAGAGAAGGAAGGACAAAAGAAAGAAAGCTGTCATTTTAGCACAAAGGGATGAGGTATTTTTCAGAAGTAAAAGCTATCTTATACCTACAATAAGACGTGAGAGATTTCAAAACAAGCAGACACGAAGTGTATCACTGACATTTTTGTGTCCCTCTCAAAATTTAGGAGTTCCAGAATTCCTCTTCAAATTAAATGTTGTGCATTTTAAAACCAAACTCTTGACATTTTAAAGTACATTTTATGGTTTATTAATGTGTATTTGGGGTCTTTTAAAATGCATATTCTAACAGTGAATGTAAATCTGTATTTGGAGATTTTTCATGGGAAACAGAGGTTATATCCAACCAGATATGCCCTCATGCCTCATATTCCAAGTTGCAATGAGCATTTGGGGATTTGAACATTCACCAGGTACTCAGATGTTGCCTTTCATAGTTTACTTCACCTGCTAAAACTGATATTTGGTTGAAAACAACTTGAGCACATAGGGAAATGCTTCACTTTTCTTAACTCCCTGATTCCCTCTGCTCTATCAAAAAGCTGGAAGAAAGTACACAGGAAATAATCCACCGAAAACACATGCCAAAACACATGTGGAAGGGAAGCGGGAATTTGACCTGTAAAGAGTGAGATGCTGGTCACTAAACTAGCTGAAAAAATAGTTCCTTCTTGCAAAATCACCTACAAATGTGACCAGTAAGAAAAGGGCAAGCCCCAAGGGACTGTAGAAATATGAATCTTCTCAGACTATCCAGTACTACTTTTTCTCCCACATAGCAACATCTATTGGGTACCTGGTTTCATATGCACACACAAAATATATAAATTACAAATAGTTAGTATACATATTGGGTTCATTCATTCATTACATACCTACCATTTGCCAGGTATTTTAGTTTGGATAAACACTACTTGTAAATTTGACAGGTATCTGGCCTGTTTTTATTTACTCATAAATTTAACAGGTATCCTTCATTGGTGTGACTGTAATTATGTATTGCTTCACAACAAATTGTGCCAACATTTTCTGGCTTAAAACAGCAACCGTTATATTACATCTTATGATACTGTGGGTAAGGAACTCAGGCAGGGCTAGGTTGGATGATTTCTCACCTCCACATGGTGCCAACTAAGGTCATTTAATGGTATTTACCAGATGGATAGACTGCTCTGGATGGTCCAAAATGGCTTTACTTGTACAGATGGTACCTTGTCATGAATGACTGGAAGGTTGAACTCGGTTGAAACCATCAACTGAAGCATCTACACCTGGACTCTCTAACATGGAAACCTCGAAGTAGATGTACATGGTGGCCCAGGGTTTCCAGAGACAGTGTTTCAAAAGACAAGAAGTAAAAAATGCCAGTGTCTTGTGGTCTAGGTTTAGAAACTGGTACAACATCCCTTTTTCCCATATTCTTTGGTAAAACCAGTTGCAGTGCTGGTTGAGGTTCCCAAGAAGGCATAGACTGAACCTCTCAATAGGAGGAGTCTCAATCTGTGGCCATCTTTAATCTGTGGGTTCTTTATATTTCAGGATTAATGGAGCCTATCAGAGTTTATTGGTTAAGAGGAAGAGCTCTAAAATAAACTGATTGTATTTGAATCCCAGATCTGCCACTTACTAATCTTTGGCAACTATGTAATCTTTCTGAGTTTCAGTTTCTCTATCTAAAGATAGTGATAATAATATTGTGTGGTGTGGTTGTGAGGATTAAATTATATAATGCATATAAAGTGTATATAATACTACCTAGCAATACCAAGTCTCAATAAATACCTGCTATCATTACTTATAAAACCCAAACTTCTTAGCTGAGCAACTAACAACACTCACTATATAACTTCTGCTTTCCTCTCAAGTCTCGTATTATTGCACACCTCACAGACACTCAGTCCCAGCCATATTCAACTACTGGCTGTTCTCTGAACATGCCATGTTCTTACACCCAGGTGTCAAGAGATCTGCCTTTCAGCCAGGGCTTCACTGCACATGCTGCCCTATCTGCCTAGAAGAATGATCTCCCTCTACTCTTTCTTCACCTGGCTAATGTTAACTCCTACTGCTCCTTTAAAACCCAGCTCATAAATTACTGTCTCCACAAACCCATATCTGAACCTCCAGTCAGGGTTAGATGTCCCTCCTCTGTGTTTCCATAACATCTTATACGTATCTTTATTAAACAATTTAACACCATATTATTTGTGCCAATTTATTGTTCCATATGCTAGACTAGACTATATATTTCTACAGGCAAACATGTAGGAATGGGCTTTTGGTAAAGTGCTTAACACCTACTAGGATCTCAGTAAATAGTTTTGGAAACACAGAAAATGGTTAAACTATGAATTGATTTATAAGTAAATCAAGATAAATACAATCTTTTCCCCATAACCCAGCAGTCAACAACACAACAGTTGTGTAAACTGACGTACATCTGCGAGGAGAATTAGCCTTCACTGAGTTTTATCATCAAGAATTCAACAGCCTTGAAAAGGCATTTACTAGGTAACTGAATGCAGAGTGCTCACATAGAGCTGAGAGAAGATAGACATAACTGCATTCTGTCCCCCCACCAAAAAAGGTAGTATAGTTCATTTCAATTATTTTTTCAAAAACATCCAAGAAGTGAATCCCCATTCTGAATTAATGATCTATCAATTTTTCATAAGGTCTAATGGTTCCTCATTAAAAGTTATATTATTATTCTAGAAAACAAACCTCAAATGAGGAAAAGGAACAGAAGATAAATAGAAAGCAATGTGTGGCTGCTAAAACATCAAATGAGCCAATGAGTATCTCTGTGGCTTTGCCTCACAGTGAACGTTTCTTGCTTCCCTGGAAATAAATCCACTTTTTTACATCTATGTGACAAAAACTTGTCATTTTCAATGCTTTATTTCCTAGTAAGGCTTTAAAAATTTTTCTAAGTCTAAAGTACTCTGATCAATTATATATTCTCTCCTTCTCTTATATCCCACATCTAATTCATCAACAGATCTTTTTAGTTTTTCCTTGAGATTATCAGAAAATGACCTATCACCACCTCCATCTTTACCATAGTAGCCAAGTCATCATCATCTCTCCTCTGTATTACTGCGGTAGTCCCCTAACAGTTCTCTCTGCTTCTGCAGTGGCCCTGTAACAGTTTACCCACTATGTTATTTCCATCTTCAAATAAACTTGTGGAATATTTAGGGTATTGTTCATTCCCTTCTTTTACTAACAAGAAGACACACATGTAGAGGTGAGAATTTACCGAAGGTCACACATATATTAATATCAGAGCTATAACTGAAAGGTAGATCTCCTGACACCTAATTTTATCTTTTTACCTTATAACAGCAAAGTGGCTAGTAGTAAACTATAACCAAATCATATTTCCCATTTTCAGAACCTCCTTCTTCATGTAGATAGACCCACTAGGAAATTTGGAAGTTAATCAGGGAATACTCATATTAGTATCTAAATATATCAAAGTTTCTACCTGTATGTTTCATTGCCAAAGGCAATTTTATTTTTAAAATTGGCCCAATTGAATGATCTTCATCTTGAGTAATACTGGATTTTACTTGTGCTTTTATTTGCATTTTAGTAACCAAAACCTATTTTTTCCTCTAAAAGAACTTATACAGGACCCCACTTTATTAAGAATATAGACGTAGGGGCTGGGCACAGTGGCGCACGCCTGTAATGCCAGCATTTTGGGAGACCAAGGTAGGCGGATCACGAGGTCAGAAGATCAAGACCATCCTGGCTAACACGGTGAAACCCCCGTCTCTACTAAACATACAAAAAAAAAAAATTAGCTGGGCATGGTGGCAGGCACCTGTAGTCCCAGCTACTCAGGAGGCTGAGGTAGGAGAATGGAGTGAACCTCGGAGGCAGAGCTTGCAATGAGCCGAGATTGTGTCACTAAACTCTAGCCTGGGCGACAGAGTGAGACTCTGTCTCAAATATATATAAATATATATATGGAGCATATTTTTTAAAAAGGAATGAGGGAAGAACTGTTCCTCAGAGTTTCATGTTCTTGGCTACACCCCATTAAGTTTACCCTTAAGGCACCTTCACAGAATCTTTGGATCCATGGATTCCAGTTTGAGCACATCTTCTATAGAAGACTTTTCCAATACAGTGTGTTCCACAAACCAGTAGTATCTGCATAACCTAGGAGCTTATTAGAAATATAGAATCTCAGGCCCTATCCAAGACTAACAGAGTCTACATTTGCATTTTAACAAGATACTCCAGGTGATTCAAATTTTAGAAGCACTAATTCCTTGACTCTATCTGTAAAGGTCTTCTAGTTAAGGTTTAAATGTGGTTTTACAAATACAGGGCCAAACACCAAGAAACAGTATAGGAAGATATATACCCAGATATCTAACTAGATGCTTAATGTTCTTTCTCTGTGTTTTGCTATATGCTGAGCATAGCCTCTGGATTCATCATTATGTGTAAGTAGATTAGGCAGCTACCACTATGGGATGAGTTGATGAATTCTAGAAAGATATTCCTGACCGCAAGTTTCCTTCCGACCGGCTCTACCACAGCGACTTAAAAACCCACTTGACTCACTCCCATGAGTGGACAGTGTCAATGTAGTTTTTGGAAAGACTATTACATTGAGTGATTATGGGTTATCAACAACCTTATCTCAAATATATTCAAGAAGAATCAGGCCCTAGGGCGATGATATCTTGGGCAGGTGTGAAAGGGGCATCGTACAGCTAAGCGAAGTGCTCTTAGATGTTCAGAAAGGCACTGGGGAAAGCAAAACAAGGGAAAGGAGCACAGCACCCAAAGCACACTTCTACTTATTCGTGTTCCCTGCAATGGGCTCTGCTTGTTTTGTACACATATCTTAATCTATTCACTGCAACTTACAAAACAAAGAAAGCAGCAAATGAATTTATCCCTATTGAGAGCTATTAAAGCCAGTAAAGTCACTGCCCCTTATTCTCACCCAAAGAAAACAGTGGTTTTGTCTCTGCTCATATTTTTATGTGCAACCATCGTCTTTCTTATAAGTTTCATTCTTCTTTTCTAAGGAAATGGTGCTACATTTCAACATTAAGAGGTTTCAACATGGTACTACAAGGAGGCTTGTAAAAGCAATGTGGCACCAAGGCATATAAGCATTTTTTTCATTATGCCTGTGACAGATGTAATGCTTACTAGATTCAAAGCCTCAAGGGCTCCATTGTCAGAGAGGAATGTTAAACTGAAGAATTTATCCAAATAATTCAAGCCAAAATAGGGTTTCACCTGAAATGTGCAGGACATAGAAATGATTGAAACATTATTGGTTTGGATAGTCCAGATAATTAACTTGGTTCATCACTTTCATTTTGCTAGTGTACAACAGGTCTGATTAATCCAACTAGCTGTAAAATGATGAATTATCCAGATTAAATCTATACTCCTTCTTCAATAAGCTTTTGTAGAACTTACCTCAAAATATCTCATGGCACACAGGCCTGGATGATCTAAGAGGAGTGCCACATTCTTGATGTCAGTGTCCAAATATTCCAGAGATATCTGCCTAAACATTTTACTGGGAGAGGCAATTCTAACTTACAGAGTTGTCCAGTTGAATGGCCTTCATCTTGAGAAATACTTGAGATGGTGGTTCTTGTAGTTCAAGGTAGACTTAGAAAAGTGGCAAATGCTCAGGCTCATTCACTTTTACTTAGGAAGCCAAGGCAGCCGGGCATGGTGGCTCAAGCCTGTAATCCCAGCACCTCGGGGGGCTGAGGTGGGTGGATCTCCTGAGGTCAGGAGTCTGAGACCAGCCTGGCCAACATAGTAAAACCCCATCTCTACTAAAAATACAAAAAATATTAGCCAGGTGTGGTGGCACATGCCTGTAGCCCCAGCTACTGGGGAGGCTGAGGCAGGAGAATCGTTTGAACCTGGGAGGTAGAGGTTGCAGTGAGCCGAGACCATGCCACTGCACTCCAGTCTGGGCAACAGAGTCAGACTCAGCCTCAAAAAAATTAATTAATTAATTAATTAATAAGAAAATAAGAAGCCAGGGCAAAGGCCTGCTACTAGGAGAAATAACATTTCTAGGCATCATATTGGATTAAATTGTCTCTAATTCTTAAAGCATCTAGTAAGAAAATAAGCTCCAGTTAGGAAGTCTGAACTAAAGTCAGAGAAACTTGACTGAACTAGAAACAGTCCCCTCACATCCACCACAGGACCCTGTAAAGCAAAGCAGACTCTCGATTATTTGGCCGAAGCCTGAAAATCTACGTTTGCAAAACACAGTAAGGACCTGAGAAACAAAATATTTGTCCTCCTGTGAAGAAGGTAAGATTTTGTGAGGGCGGGGGGACAGAACAAATATCTAGGCAACTTAGAAGAGGGGGCTGAAACGAGAGGTGAGTAGTGAGTAGAGCGGAAGGTAAAACAGGAACATTCTCCTCTTCAAAAGCCCAAACCTAGATAGACCTTCCCCTGTTTGGCACAAAGAACGACTAGATTAGAGTTCCAATCTCTGTTCCTCCAAACTATACTATTATTCTAAGAGCTACTCTATACTTCATCAAGAAACTTTGACTACCTAGTTTGTAATTTGGTCTGAGGGAGATTGGTCGAGCAGGAAGTACTTGGGGAAGGATGTAGCCATTGGATGATAATCTTGGCAGGAGCTCTGAAGTGAAGACTGAGGTAGCATCAAATCCATGTAGATTACTAAGCACAGTCACCAACAGTAATTAACAACTATGCATAGCTCCATTGACTATCTGTGGCAGAGGAGCACACCCATCCACAGCCGTGAAAGAAAGGAGAATGAGACTGCATTTCCTTTTAGCAAGAATCATCCCTTAAAAGAGTTCTGCTCCTCCTGAATATTTTGTATATTTTACAAAAATTACAAAGCTGTATTTACCCAGGAAGTAAGGAGGCAGTTTGCATTTGAGAGTGGGGGAAGGAAGAAATCACTTAAGCAGGTGGTTAGGGTGGGTCCTTGATAAAACTCCTTCAAACAGAGGATAGCCTGAAAATCAAACTGCAGGCCCCAGATAAGAAAGAGCCTGCATCCTTGAATGGAAACACCTACTCTGTGAAACTAGATGAACAAATTTTATTCCTCTTTTGGTTCTTACTTTTCACCTATTTCACATATGCCTACCTTTCTGTGATTGGCTGCAGGCCAAGTCTTCATTCACATAGAGTGAATCATCATTTCAGCCCCTGATTGGTCTCTGGCCAAGGTCCCAGGCCAAGCTTTCACATCAGCCCCTGACTGCTCCAGGGCCAAGTTCCTGGGCCAAGTCTTCACCTCTATCCCTAATTGTTTTTTTTTTTTTACAATATCATACCTCTCTCTAAGTGGTGCTTTCTCCAAGACAGCCTACAAGCTAGTCAGCACATTCCTCCCCTTCCAGTCCATAAAAATGCCAGACTCAGCCTCATAGCTGGCAACCACTCTTAGGCTCCCTCTCCTTGATGGAGAGCTTTCCTCTTTTGCTTATTAAACATTCACTCCAACTTCACCCTTTGTGTCTATGATCCCTAATTTTCTTGATTGTGAGATAAGAACTCCAGATAATACCACAGAAAACAAGACTGCAACACTGTGGCAGAAAGACTAGTGACTTAGATGTCAGATCTGTATTCAAGTCAATAATTAGCTCTGTGAGTTTGGGAAAGTCACTTCTCCTGGGCTTTAGTACTCTCATCTTTAACATGAATTCCCAAATGTGATGATAATGATTATAGTAATAGCTAGCATTTATTAAGCTCTAGTTAAGTGTAAGAAACCATTTGTTGTAATTGTTTCATAGGCGTTAATTCTTCTAATTCTGGCAATGATCCTATGAGGCAGGCACTATTTATAATCTGTTCTGTAGATATGAGAGGATAAGCTAGTTGACCAAAATGTCACTTCACTAAAATGTATTACAGCTAAGGTTTGAGGCCAGATGTCTATAATGCCAAAATACATTGGCATTATATATAATGCCAATATAAATATAAATATATAAATATAAATATATTGCCATCAGGCAAGACGATGCCTGATGCTTCTTCATCTTGATACTAACTCATTCTTCTGACCACCATGTCAGAGCTTCTTTCCCCAAAGCCATACATGTTACAATGGCAGAGCCAGGACTCAAACAGGGGCATCCTGGCTTCTAATCCAAAGTATATCTACAATATCTACAATACTTCCTGAGCAGGAGAAGCCTGAGAGTTTCCTTTATATCACATCAATGACATAACTTATGTTGTAATAGAAAGAATAATAGATAATCCTCATGTAGGTCTTATTCTAAGCTTGGTAGTAGTCTAAGTACGTTACAAATGTTAATTCAATCTTCATTAAACTCATATGAGGTAGAAACTATATTTACTCCAATTTTATTGGCGTGGAAACTAAGGTATAGACAGGTTAAATAAATTTACCAAGGTCAAACAGCTTATAGCAGAGCTATAATTTGAACCAAGGCAGTTGAGTTCTACAGTTCTCTGATCCTAAGCACTATGCTAAACTGCCTCACAAATCAAATATCAAATTATGGATTTAGTTCTCTGGACGTGCGTGCCTGCTTTCCACATCTCACCATCCTGGGAATATGTAGATTCACCCAGAAGGACCCTGCATAGTTTGTCAGCAAATCAGAGGGTGCAACTTCTATATGGGGCAATAGGAGAATCAAATAAAAACACTGACTCTTCTAGATAGAGTAAAGAAAGACTCACCCTAACCTTGATATTATACAGTGGAATATGGTATCTCTTTGCCCGAGGACTACTACCTACCTGTCAGGGGCTCACAAGGTGTGCTACATATCAGAAAATTAACTGTGACTACATTTTTGGAACAATTCCAACCCTTAGAGTTCACACTGACAATCTTCAAGGGAAGTGAACTGTTTCAAATATCTGCATTCCCAAAAGGAATATCTTCAAGTCTTCCTAAGGGTGATGGATTTGGAATTGAAGAAGATGGAGGAGAGGGGTCAAGTAAGAGAGGTTAAGATTAAATATCAGAAATATTGTACCAACCAAACAAAATGTATGCCTCTACATACATAGAGAGAGAGAGAAAAAAAAAAACAGAGAGAAGAAGGAGGAGGAAGAGGAGAAGGAAGAGGAGGAGGAGGAGAAGGAAGAGGAGGAGGAAGGAGGAAAATTTAAAATGGGATGGAACTTCCACTTGACAATAAACTGAGCTTTACTAGCCTTTAATCTAATTCTTTCCTCACTTAAGATCAACCTGATCTCCAAAGTTCTTATATAACTTCTTGTATAGGATACTGCTCTGTACTGGACTTAGCACAGTACTTCTGGGATATCTCAAAATCTTCAGACAACAAACTAGTTATTTGAATTGTAGTTCTACCATATATCATCTATGTGACCTTGGCCAAGTCATTTAACCTTTGTGAGCTTTATTTTATTCATTGGAAAAGTGATAACTGATGCAAGCAACTCAATGAAATCTGTATCAAATGGGTTAAAACAGTGTGTGGCATACAATAAATATTTATTAAATTAAAAAGTGGGCCGGGCACAGTGGCTCACGCTTGTAATCCCAGCACTTTGGGAAGCCGAGGTGGGCAGATCACAAGGTCAGGAGATCAAGACCATCCTGGCTAACACGGTAAAACCCCGTTTCTACTAAAAGTACAAAAAATTAGCCAGGCATAGTGGCAGGTACCTGTATTCCCAGCTACTCGGGAGGGTGAGGCAGGAGAACGGCATGAACCCAGGAGGCGGAGCCTTCAGTAAGCCGAGATCCCACCACTACTCTCCAGACTGGGCGACAGTGCAAGACTCCGTCTCAAACAAACAAAAAAAAATTAAAAAGTGATTAAATGAATAAGCTGATTTTAGAAGATAGTTTTAACCACAGAAAAAAGAACTAGATCTTAATTGTTTTCCTTTGTACCCACACAAAAATGGCCTGATCATATCTCCTAACAAGGTAGTTTAATAAAGATCCAAGTCTTCAACTAACATATATGGAATTCTAATTATTCATGATCTATGGTCCTTCAATTTTAGCAATAGAGTACATTTTTTTTCTAAAAGAATAGCCATAATTATGCCCTGATCCATAAATTCCAATTGCTGGACCTATATGGACATAAATCCTGGAGAAGATGCCCTGTACATTCCAGTTTCTGATTCTTTGATCCATGCCCTTCATTTGACCTCCTTCTGTTATAATAATGGTACTCTCAATGTCATCTCTTGACATAAGAGAGTCATTAGATTCACTGGAACATACCTATGGGTCATCCAATCATTTTCATATTTATGTTCAGACAAGACTTGGCAGTTTTGGTTTCATTTAATAGAAAGTGGAATGAGACATGAAAGATAAGTAATGAAAAGATTATAGTAAAAATTCATTTGGTCTATTCTAGGGTTTTGCAA
>NW_016816010.1:126419-127287 GCF_001698545.2 Rhinopithecus bieti
TGAGAAAGGTAATCTGGGCTGAAGAAAAGGGAAGATACTGAATCTCAACAGAAGTAGTGATTCCAATTATGACCTCAAGGAAGCAATGGTGGTAAAAGAAGTGATTGTATAGCTATTACTGAAAAGTATGGAAGAAAGCCTTTAGGTAGAATTTTAGTTTCCTGAGGTAGAGAATCTGGAAACCATAAAAATTTGCAACTTGACTTTCTACATAAAATTGTGGGTTTTTATATTTCAAGAAAATTGTGTCCAAAAAGTATTCAATTAGGAAGCAGTTTAGAACAGAATTAAGTTTGAATCTAGACTGCCCAGACTGACAGCACAACTCCTTCATTTTCTGTCTAAAACCTTAGGCACATTACTGAATATCTTTTTGCTTTAGTTTATTTGTCCATGGCAGAGTGACTGTAATAATAACTACCACGTTAAATGGTGATGATAAAGATTAAATGCAAAACATATAACAGTATTTGGCACATTATAGGCATTTTAAAAATGCCAGCTGCTGGGGGGCAGGCCCAAGACGGTCGAATAGGAACAACTCCAGCCTCCAGCTCCCAGCATCAGTGACACAGAAGACGGGTGATTTCTGCATTTTCAACTGAGGTACTGGATTCATCTCACTGGGGCATGTCAAAAAGTTGGCGCTGGTCCACAGGTGCAGCCTGACCAGGGAGAGCTGAAGCAGGGCGAGGCATCACCTCACCTGGGAAGTGCAAGGGGGAAGGGAATTCCTTTTCCTAGCCAAGGGAAATTGAGACTCACAAAACCTGGAAAATCGGGTAACTCCCGCCAACGGAGCCTCCCTCATTGCTAGCACAGCAGTCTGAGATCTAACTGCAAGGTAGCAGCGAGGCTGGGGGAGGGG
>NW_016816010.1:129149-131242 GCF_001698545.2 Rhinopithecus bieti
AACAGTTTTATCACACACACACAACAGTATTTTCAGTTAAATTATGCTAACAGCACCATCACACAAATTATGACCCCTAGACAAGATTTAAACCAGACCAAATTCGCAACTGAAAGTCTGTTTCACTGATGTGTCATACTGCCCGTGTGAACATTTAGAGTTGTAAATTTTGCTTAAAACTGCCCAGCTGTGGTAGAAACCAATAGGTATCCATAATTGTATTTGAGATGATAAAATCTGAGCCCTTCAAATAGAAGAAAATGCCCAAAGGGTAAAGTAAACAGGTCAACCAGAAATGCAAGTAAGACCAAGGCAGTTTGTTCTCACCTGGAAAGATTTTAAGCCTGAAGGATAGCGCTCTGCAAGTTTCTTGTACATTTTAGCAACACAAAACAACAGAGCATCAAGGATTCCTCAGTTGGGGCTTGAAGTCTTCCAAGTTCAAAGAAAGCTCTGAAGCCAGGCAGCCAACTATAGGATATCTAAAAGGGAAAATGAAGACAGATCAAAGGAGTGGCTGAGTCCTAGTTTTCAAGGTTTCATTGTTAGAAAAGGGAATAGAAGCAGGCCAATTACATAAGGAATGCTCTTACTCATGCCCAAGCTTTCTCTCTTACTAACGCTTACTCTTTTCCTCTTTATCAGACATACCCCAGTGTATCATCCCTAAGGAAAGAAACTCAGGGTATTCAACTATAAAGTCCTGGACAAGACTCATTTATATTCTCTGGCTTGATGCCAGGCATGGCGGCCATGATCAGAATTCTGGAGGCAGATAACAGGGTTAGAAAGCTAACAGGGAGAAGGGAAAACTTAGGGGATGAGCAGCCTGATTATTTTATGATGTGAAAACACAGCAGGGACTTCCTCTAAGCATGGCGAGAGGATGGCATGACTGTCCAATTTTGACTTTCACAACCTAGGAAAGAGAAATACAGTCTAAACAGGTTTAAATAGAGAAAATGACAATTAAGGAAGTAGATAAGGAAGATGACAGATGGAAAATGATTGTACACAAAGAAAGGGCTATCAATTTGGATAAAACAAACAAAATATACTTAAGAAGTGAGGGTTACTAACTTTATTAAATTAAATAATTGGTTGTTTTAGGCAGGTATATATTTCAGTTTCACATAACCATAGCAAAAAATGAAAGCATCTCTTCTACTGTGCTGTATTATTCAAAATGTGTTACACAGGCCAACTTTCTCAAAATATCCTGGGGTGCTAGTAAAATACACATTACTAGATTCCTTTTCTGAACTCTTGAATTGGAATTCTTGGAAGTTTGCGCACCCCCACCCCCCAAAATCTGCACTTTTAAGAAATTCTCTAGGTGTGGAATTCTCAAAAGTATGGTCTGCAGAGCCCAGGGGTTAACTGGTTCAGGGGGTTCCATGAATTAAAATCATTCTAATAATGATAATTGCTATTTGCTTTTTTCACTGTGCTGATATTTGCTTTGATGGTGCAAAAACAATAAACCATAATACTGCCAATGGCCTAGCATTAATCAAAGCTGGGGCAACACATATTACTATTGTCATTGTATTCTTTACCACCATTAATTTGTAGTAAATGAATAACAAAAAGGCCAGTTTCACTTTAAAATGTCCTTGGTGAAGCATTAAAATTATTAATTTTATGCCTTACCCCATGAGGACACGTTTCGTTAATTTTCTGTGTGACAAATGCAAAATCTGCATAAATCACTTCTGACACATTCTGAAGTATGATGGTTGTGTTAAGAAAAAGCACTGTTACTGCTAGAGTTCAAGCTGAAATATGTTTTTCTCATGGAACATTATTTTCACTTAAAAGAACAACTAATAAACTATGGTTATTCAGACTTAGATATTTCTTAACATGTTCTTTAGAAATTAATGAAGTGAGCTTGTCATTTAAGGAGAACAGCTGACAGTATTTGCTGACACTGGTAAAACAAGCTTTCAAGAGAAAATTCAAATTTTGAAAAACTGGTATCTGCAATCATAAGCATGACAGTTTTCCACCATTAAATATTTTTCTGATAAGATCAGCAGTGATATTGAGTATGATTTTTGTATTGGATTTTAAAAGAACATGTTAAGAAA
>NW_016816010.1:132799-139374 GCF_001698545.2 Rhinopithecus bieti
ACACATAGAATGGTGTTTGGCATACAGTAAACATCAAATTACTCTTAGCTCTCATATTTCTCTTTTAATATAAGCTAATTTTCTGTAAATATCTTTAATTTAATACCTAAATCCTGCCAGGTCACCAGACATTATTTATTATGTCTTTCAGAGAATAGCAGCAAAACCTTTCACATTTTTTTCCTTTATACCTTCTAAAAATGTGCCCAAACTACCAAATATATGTGTATAATGTTTGGAAATTGATAAAATACATTTCTGATTTGAAAACCACATCCAGTTCAAGAGAAAAGCAGAATGTGTATAATTCCATATTTTCATAGATGAGGAAACGGAGACCTCCAAAAAATTAAGTGACTTAGCTAAGGTCACACAGTAAGTGATGCAATCAAGAATCAAACGTACCTTTGCCAGACCCTGCTAACATATTCTATAATCTTCAACTGACAATGATCAATAAAGCTCCGAAAAACTGCACCAAGTTTTGAAAACAACATTCATCAAAAGAAATATCAAAGGGCAATTTAATTTGATTCACTAGTGCAGACATGTTTTGACAATAATATATATTCATATAATCTAAAAAAGATCTTCAGTAAAAAGAACAGAAATAAATAACTTTCTAATAGTTTCTGGAGAAGTAACTAGAAAATACCACCAGTATGAACACCCTCCCTCATCATTTTGTTTACCCCAGGCTGTCCCCCACCAAGTTGCTTCCTGGATTGTGAAAAGAAGCTATCAGGAAAAAACAGGGAAATATAGAACTTGGTGCAGGGCAACAATCACAGAAGCACTTCAGTCAGGAGACACATTAAACTTTTACCTTGAAAAGCTGAGAAAAAGCGGTGAGATATGTGATTGGGGTAAACAAGCCTTGATTTTGTAGGGCCTTAAGAAGCCATTTGAGATACCTTCATGGAGGAAGTAAGAGGTAGGCAGTAATTGCTTTGGCATCCTTCAGAAAAAAAAATCAATAATGAATATGAGTGAAGGGTCATGATAAAAATAACAGATCCACTCTGGGGGTAACAGAGAATATGAAAATCAAACTAATGAGAATTTGATCAATTGTAAAGTGGAGGATTGCTTCTTGTCACCTTGGCAGTGATTAGGGAAACGTGATGCATTTTTAAAATAATGAAGGCCAAAACAGTAATATCATCGAATATCTGACTCCCAGATAGATTTGTATTTTAAGTACAAGAAAGCCTCAATAAGGGAGCTACTCAGGGAATGGTAGGTTCAGGCTAATTAAATTGCTGTGCAAGTGAAGCTTTATCTGGAAGCTTCTTTAATCAATCTGGTCTAGTGAACATACTTGAATGTTTCTTTGCTAAGTGAGGCTGGTGCAAAATCTTAGAGTCATTCTAAATGTCATTGGTCAAAGTCCAAGCCCTGAGGAAATGTGATCTTCACCTCCAAGTATTTTCATCATGTACAAAAATTAATTTATCTTTTTCCTCATGTCCTGTCCTGCCAGTTCTCTTATTTTCTACACATCAGTTTGTGTGTCATCCTAGATACCTCCCTCTCCCTCAACTCTGAACTCTAAAAATTCACTGTGTCTTGTCCATTCAACCTCATAAATCTTTTTCACTATTTTAAAATATACCTTCTCCTTCCCACTATTACCTCCTCATTGCTTATCTGGTCTAATACAACTTACCACTAATTGCCTACTAATTGTTTTTGCCTCCTGTCTTAACTTCTCCAATCCAGCCTCCACACTGCACCAGAGGTAGCTCTCTAAACTGCAAACACAGCCATAACCCTTTGCATCTGAAAATTCTTCAATGATCCTCTATTGCCTTCAACGTTCAATCTAAATGTTTTAACCTGATATACAAGTTCCTTAATGATCTGACTTCTGCCAACCAGTTCAGCTTTTCTGCCACATTCCATGTTTTACTGTGTGTTGCAGTCATACTCTGAATTATTTACAGTTCTTACTGTATGCCTTCTTCCCTTATATTTCTTCTTTTGCCTGGAGTGCAAAGTAGTTCTTTTACTTACAGTTATTTTCCCTTTTACTACCATTTCACTTGGCCTACTTCTAGTCGTCCTTTGAAATTAACATCATATGTCACCTCCTCAGGAACCCTTCCTTGTTATCTCCCTAGTTGTCCATCCTATAAATTCTAAAACATCCTGTGCTTATGTGCACACATAATATTTAATTGAAATCATTCATTTATCCATTTATCTGTTTCTATTGGAATGCAATAATTATGTCCCTTGTCACCATACTCAGTACCTAGTGTTGAATAAATGAATAAATAAGTCATTCAATAGATGCTTGATGTGGAATTGTGTCTGGCTGTCTATACTTTTCCCCTCAAAGTAAAGCATCACTTAAAAATCCCAATTAATTGAAGAATACAATTAATTGAACTCTAGTTTGATGTTTTAAGGAAATATTCCATGAAAATATCTTTTTCTAGTGACATAAACACTGTGAAACATAGTCCTGATCCTTTGCCTAACCAGTAACTTTAGTGTGACCACTAAATCAGTCCAAGGAAATCTGCAAAAAATATACTAACTGAAGTCCAGATACCGAAGAAGCATATCTAAGAAGAAAACTTCTTACCTCTTATAGTATCTCATCCTTTCCTCCAGCTCCAAGTCTGTCTGTCAATCTGGAGTTATAACTCAGGAAGGCAAAGTCATGTCTAGTTTTGTGTGGCACTGCAATCAAGCTTAGTTCACATCAGAGGATAAAACAATAAAATCCTGAACTGCTGTAGCCAGAGGGGAATGTTTCATAGCATTAAATAGGAAATGCTATAGCGTGCAAGCTTCAGACATTACAACTTAGATTCAACCTGGAAGTTAATTTCTCCACCAGGATATGTGGTATTTAAAACACTGTTTCTATCTTCACAGTGTGGACAGAGGCTGCTACGTAGAAAATATAGTACATTTACATGAGAGAGAAATAGAGAGCTAAAGGGCTAAAGAAACATGGAAAATATTATTCCCAACATAATAAGTAACAAGTAACACACAGCAGATGTTTCTGAGATAATCCATAGTTCTTTAGGAATAAAACTCGTAATATTCCACACTGAAAATGATTTTGGAGCAAGTATTTAATCAGAGGGTGAAATAATGGGACCTAGTATAGAATACCCCAGGGCAGAGCAGCACAAGGCAAGAACAGCTCAGGGCACTTTAACAAGGATCAGAAGAACTTGGACAGCTCCCAAATTAAAGAAATGTGGATCAGATAGGACCATAGAAATGTTCTTTTCCTCAAGTGGTTAAAGCCTTTAAATCACACACACACACACACACACACACACACACACACACACACACACACACACCACTTTCTGCAGGAAAATTAAATATTAGTATCAGAGCACTACTTCTTATAATATACAGTATGTGTATGCATATATGCTTAACAATTTAGAAAACGGTCATTCTATAGTGTTTGTTCAGTAATTCCAAGCTAATATTTTGTTGTCTCCATGAAGTTATATGTTTAAAGAGATGCTGTGACATTTTTTATTGAAAGTGATCTGGGACATATCAACCACACTTAATAATTACAGTCAGAGGTCCAGTTCCCAGAGTAACAGACTAGTTATGTTACCAAAATGCCAGGGATTTGGTCTAGGTCCTGCTGCTCACACAGACAGCCAATCACTGAGACAAGTATTGCCAGAGAAGTCTTTAATCAGTTGCTGCAGCCTAGGAGATGAAAGATCAGTCTCAAATCCATCTCTCTGACCAATTAAAATTAGATGTTTATATAGCAGGGAAGACATGTAACAACATGTGGGAAAACGGGAACTTAGGAGGGGCAAGGGAGCAATCATGGTGAATGAGGGGCCTGGAATCTCATTGTCTAGATGTGGTGGCCTGGTGAGTTTCAGTTCTTTGATACTTTTGAGAGGCCTAGGGGTCCTTTCTTGAGGAAGGAACTCGGTAAAACAAATGTAAGTTTCAGCGGGGCACAGTGGCTCACGCCTGTAATCCCAGCACTTTGGGAGGCCGAGGCAGGCGGACCACAAGGTCAAGAGATCAAGACCATACTGGCCAACATGGTAAAACCCCGTCTCCACTAAGAATACAAAATTTGCTGGGCGTAGTGATGCATGCCTGTAATCCCAGCTACTCGAGAGGCTGAGGCAGAAAATCGCTGGGAGGCAGAGGTTGCAGTGAGCCAAGATCATGACACTACACTCTAGCCTAGTGACAGAGCAAGACTCAGTCCCAAAACAACAACAACAAAAAAAAAACAAAACAAAACAAAAAAAAAAAAAGTAAGCTTTAAGACCAGAAGGGTCAGTTTCTGCTTTTTTCAAGAAAAAAACTGTCTATAGGACTATTGGGTTGGTTGCAGTTACACAATATACCTGACACAAAAAGGCCTTAACAGGCCACGCGCGGTGGCTCACGCCTGTAATCCCAGCACTTTGGGAGGCTGAGGCAGGCAGATCACTTGAGGTCAGGAGTTCGAGACCAACCTGGCCAACATGGTGAAATCCTGTCTCTACTAAAAAAAACAAACAAAACAAAAATCAGCTAGGCGTGGTGGTGGGCACCTGTAATCCTGGCTGCTGGGGCGGCAGAGGCAAGAGAATTGCTTGAACTCCGGAGGCAGAGGTTGCAGCGAGCCAAGATTGTGCCACTGCACTCCACCCTGGGTGACAGAGCGAGACTCCATCTCAATAAATAAATAAATAAAGGCCTTAATAATGGTTTTCCAAAACTGGGAATGCTACCCCTTTCACAAATGTGTTACTGACACTAAAGCCACACAAATAGATGGCAAGACAATTTTTATCTGAGAGGGAGACTAATCTTTTCTAATGCTTTCACTAGATAAGGCTTCTCTTTATTCACTGGCACTGTAATTGTTTTAGAGAGATTTGAGAAGTCTTTAGTATAAAGAAGGGAAGGGGAAAAAATGGTAAATGTCTTAGGACTGACTCTGGCTGATAAAAGAAATAGGTTGTCACCTCTATGAGAGTAATACGGACTTAGATATTTATTTTTAGCTCTAAATCATTCAAGCGGCTCCAGGCCTTTATATAATGCCATAATAATCATCGTATATAATCATGTTTTTCTTTCATACCCTATTAGCACCATCTAAGGGAAGGAAATAAGATTCATCAAAAGGTGTTATACAATCTGTACACAATTGTGAGTTCCTTCCAATATGTTGTGACAGATGAGGCACAACACATCTCAGCTTTATCCAACCTCATTTTCAGAAAAATCATTTTGAAATTAAATATGACAGGGGGAAAGGAAAAAACAAAAGGCAGATAATTACCAAGAAGCTCTTGGATTTCTGTGTTTACAGACAAATCAAAAGAAGTAGAAAGCAGAATTTCTCACTGACCGTGAAAGAGTATTTTGAACTCAAAAGTATTTAGAGCATAAGATGGAGGGTGGATGGGGGGGCCATACGAGGTCCTTTCATTTGTTCTTTGTCTCAATGATTCTGATCTTCAGTGTATCACTGTTTTCCAGCTAGTGTATGTACACAATAAAAGGTATACCAAAGAGTTCCTATGTGGATCATGATGTTGAGTCCTCCATTCATCCAGAGATAATACTGAATATAATGGAGAAGAAAATACCTGGTACATGTATGTCTACATGTGTTTATATATTTTTAATGACTTCACCGTCTAAATACTGAATCCTTTTGTTTAAGCTTGTCTCAGTTTAGAATAATTTCAGCATGGTTGTCCACTCTCTTCTAAAAATGTTCATGTCCCAACAGAGTATTGTATCATCTTCATTGCCCTTCCATTTCACTGACAATTCATCCTCTTCACTTAGTTTTCTCTCTATTCCCCCATTTCTGTTGTTGTCGACATCATTTGCCTAAGAATGGACACTTTTAAGACAGCTTTGACTCTTCCCTCTCACCTATTTTTCATACACAGTTTTTCATCAAACCCTAATAATTCCTTCAAGACGCTTGTCTTTCCAGTTTATTCCTTCCGTCTATTTCCACTGCCACCATTATGCATCTAGCCTTTATAGAATTATCAGATTATTTCAATAGCCTTCTAAATGCCATTATTATTTTGTAGAATAGATTATTTAATTCAACATCACTTCCTCATTTTTGGGCAAATAAATACCTGAACTTCAAAGAGAACAAAAGTCAAAGGCCTCAAAGCTAATAATAATCAAAATTGTTGTCAGGAGTAGAAGCCAGTTTTCCTAACTTTCAATCAAGTTCTTTACCATTTCACCATGCTTCTCTGGCACAAACCCCTAGTCAAGAACATCGTATGTTACACCGACTATCTAACATATCCTAGACTTCCATTTTCATTAAATGACTCTGCCTTTCAAAAACTTCATGTTACCTCATTTCTCATTAAAACAGGCAATCCTGTTAAACTTTGAAGTAAACTTTGAAGCCCTATTGCAAATCCTCTTTATTTAAAAAGCAATTTCTGTGAACTTAGTTTCAATGCCTCGGCTCTACTTAGTGACTAATAGTGGGGAATTACACATTTATTGGCAAGGAAAATGAGAGTGAGATTTTGAGATTGACACTAACTCTCATAGTAGTCTTTTCATTATGACTT
>NW_016816010.1:140350-145248 GCF_001698545.2 Rhinopithecus bieti
GTTCAAGTCAGCCTGGCACTTAGTGTCACCAAGAAACTGGGCAGATTGGACCAATTCCTGGAATAGTAGTTTCACACCACAGCCCTGTGGCGCTTGAAAGAGTGAGTTTTAAGAAAAAGGAATTAGATCTTCAGTGGAAATCATTACCCTGAAGGCCAAAATATAAATCAGTTATAAAAGGGCATAAATTCATGAATGAAAGGTCTGTGGAGGGACAAAGGAAACCAAAGAGGAAAGATTACAATCTTAGACCATAAATTGGGAGGGGAATCTCAGGACAGCATCTGGTCCAGCTAAAATAAATCCCCACTTTGCTGATGAGGCAACTGAAACTCAAAAAATCACATGCTCAAGCTGAAGAGTCAGTCAAATGAAAGAGACTTAAAAACAAGGATTCTTGCCTCATGGGGCAACATACGCTCCACCATCCTGCCATACTGTTTCCCACTCATTGTGCCCCAAACTGTGTCCTGATGAGTCACCCAATGGTTTCGTCCCTGGGCAAATTTATTTTGCAATGAATCTTTCTTTGAGTGTTATCTGTATTCATATACTATGGCAGTCTAAAAGCAGAAGTGTTTTTCACAAGTACCTTGTTTTAATTAATTTCATTTAACGTGCACTACAAATCTTGTTTCCTATGACAAATATCATTCCAACAAAAATAAAAGTTAATTTCTGCTACAATTAAAAAGCCTCCATATAATGCTTCAAAATTTCTGTATTCCAGGCTCTAAATTCAATCTGGACAATCATTTGGCGTTTGTTATAATGACATATAATGAGTGCTATGATTTGAGTGTTTGCCCCTCCAAAAGTCATGTTGAAATTTAATCCCCAGTATGGCAGTATTTACAGATGGGGACTTTAAGAGGTGAGGTCATGAGGCTCTGCCCTTTTGAATGAATTAATCCACTCATGGATTAATGGATTAATGGGTTAATTAATTAATGGTTTAAAATGAAAGTGGGACTGGTGGCTTTATAGGAAGAGGAAGAGAGACCTAAACTAGCACTCTAAGCTTTGTTATATGATGCCCTGAACCATATCTGGCTTCTGCAGGGAATCTCCACCAGCAAGAATGCTTTCAGCAGACGCAGCTTCTCAACTTTGGACTTCTCTGCCTCCATAACTGTAAGAAATAAATATTTATTCTCTATAAATTACCGAGTTTCTGGTATTCTGTTATATGCAACAGAAAATGTACTAAGACAATTAACATTTCAGTTTGAATTAGCAAGGAAACAAAATGCACTAGCAGTGCCTATACACAGAGTATTTACTGTTCTTGGTAGGCATTCTGTATGAATGCACATTGACGTGTACAAAGTAGAAACAATTTTGAGTCTCAAAAAAAGTATGACAGAAATAGTCAAGGGTCATGGAGTTTGAGAATAATCTTTCCAACTTAACACAGTCTGTGATTTTGGGTAAGTCATTTCACCTTTCTGAAGATCTGTTTCCTCATGTGAAAATATAAAGGAAAGGTAATCTTTAGCTCCTTTCCAGCATGCATATGTGCTTTATAAACTGTGGGACACTATACAAATGTGAAGATGTACTGTTATTAAGACAATAACATCCAAAATTTTCTAAAGCAACTACCTGTAAAGAGGAATTACCACAAAATAAGTCTGCGTAGGGTTGGTCCTTGAGACATAATAATGAGTAAGTTAACCTTGCTTTTGCAAACCCACTCTTAAACAACCAGTATTCCTTGGGTATTTTCAACTGCTAAGAATTATCCCTGAGATCACCACCTTGGACTTTCTCAATTACTTGTCCCTAACACTTGGGATTTATCTCTCATTCATGAACCTTTCTATTTAGGCCCTCTTCTCTAATACCTTTCTGCTTTCGAAAGGCTATGGAAAAGTATCTTATACAGATATCTGTTCTGAGTGACCAATGACTAATAATAGGTCCCCATCCCATTGGCAGTGTTTTCTTCACTGCTCTAGGCCTCCTATATAGAGGATGTTTTATGCCAAAGCAATGATTCACATAAAAGGAGTTTCAAGACAATAAGGCAGACTTCTTGGAAGAGATCTTGGAGCTAGAAATATTTTATGACATCCCATATCATAGCCCAAAGGTGTGTCTTGGGCAAAGATAATTCCTGTAAAGACCTCTGACTTCCATACAATAGGCATCAAAGGATGTCAACTGTCTGTTGGCCATAGCAAGAGTCATTTTAAGGGTAAATATTGAGAATATGCCTAGGTATCACTTTTCGTTTCTCTCATATATGAAACATTTTCCTTATAGTGGGTTACAGTAAAACTATATGTTTCAGTTAGTATTGCTCCATAACCCACTATCTCGAAACTTAACAGCATAAAACATATATTTTATTATATCTCATTAATTCTGTACATCAGGATTTCAGTCAGGACTTGACTGGATGATTCTTTATTCCATGCAGCACCAACTGAGGTAACTCAGTGGTGTTCACCTAGAGGATGAGGTTGTCTAGAGGAACGAAGATGACTTCACTCATATATCTCGCATTTGGTAAGAGTGTGGGGGGCATGCTTAGCTGGAACTGACATGGCATCTCCAGCATTGTGGCCTAAGGGTGGTGGAACTTCTTACATGCCAGCTGCCTTACTCTAGAGTGAATTTCCCAAGATAAGCATGAGGAAGCTGCATTGCCCCTTAAAGATTTAGCCTCAAAAGTCATATAGAATCATTTTAACCAGATGCAATTGGTTGAAGTCATAAGCCCACTGGACTCAAGAGGAGACACAGATCCTGACTTTCCATGAGAGGAATATCAAAGAATCTGAAAACAACTTTTTTTTTTTTTTTTTTTTTTTGAGATGGACTGTTGCTTTGTCACCCAGGCTGGAGTGCAGTGGCACCATCTCTGCTCACTGCAAGCTCTGCCTCCCGGATTCATGCCATTCTCCTGCCTCAGCCTCCAGAATAGCTGGGACTACAGGCACCCACCACCACGCCCAACTAATTTTTTGTATATTTAACAGAGACGGGGTTTCACCATGTTAGCCAGGATGGTCTCAATCTCCGGACCTCGTGATCAACCCGCCTTGGCCTCCCAAAGTGCTGGGATTACAGGTGTGAGCTACCATGCCCAGACAGATATCTAAGAATCAGAAACCATTTTTTAAAGCAACCACAGTGCAGTCAGTGGGCAGAAACTATATTCCTTACACATGCCAAATACACTCAATCCATCTCAATATTGACCAAGTGTTTTATCTAATTGGGGCATCAGGCTCAGGATCTGAAATCTGAGCCTGATGCCTCAATTAGATAGAGCAGTTATTGTCTTAATAACAGTATTTCTTTACATTTCACACAGGACTTTGTTACCTTTATCAGGTTCAAGTGAATATAAGCCTCCATGGATACAATTCCTACAGTATGGGACCTTTCAATCTAAAAGTTTGTAATATAAGAGACAAGTTATCTTCCACTCAACAAAAAACTGTGGACAGACATAACAAAGTAATAGGACCTCAAATTTAAAGAGGAAGGCAGAAAACACGTAGCAGTCCTGGGTCCAGGACAATTTTGAAATTCAAAATTTCCAGACACTTTCTTTATTAGGACTCAATGTTACTCCCTGGATCTTGGCTCCACTCCATGATCTCTTGATCATGTCCTCCGAGTCATCCTTCTCAGCCTATTTCAAGACCACAGAAATTTGTCATTCCAGGGTGTATTAGTCTGTTTTCACACTGCTGTAAAGAAAGTACCTGAGACTGGGTAATTCATAAACAAAAGAGGTTTAATTGACTCATATTTCTGCATGGCTGGGGAGGCCTCAGGAAACTTACAATCATGGTGGAAGGGGAAGGGGAGCCAGCATATCACACGGCAAGAGTGGGAGCAAGGGGAGGGGAAGGTCCCAGACTCTTGAACAACCATATCTCACGTGAACTGAATTAGAACTCACTTATCAACAAGGAAATGGTGCTAAGCCATTAATGAGGGATCCACCTCCATGATCCAGTTACCTCACAGCAGGCCCCACCTCCAGTGTTGGAAATCACATTTCAACATACGATTTGGAGGGGACACACATCCAAGCCACATCATCTTTCTTTACCTCATCTCTATCCACATTGTACAATATATAACTAAAAGACACCATTGATGCCTTCAACATTCTTCATGGAAATCTCTTTAGCCAGGCCCATCAGTTCAGGTACATTTTCTTTTTTTCTTATTGCTACAAGGTGACAATTTTGTTAAACTTTCTGCCACTACATACAAAACATCTCCTTTCCTCTAGCTTCCAATAACATTTTCCTTGCTCTTCTTTAAGCACTCACTAATAGATTCAAGGAGAAGGAAGCTAGATTCAACCTCTCAAGGAGAAGCCATGTTTTATGATCCTATATAATCCATTTCACTATTTTCAGATTTGTAAAATGGTGATAATAACAACAGCTACCTTGTATAGAAAACTTTTATGTTTTAGACATAGTCTAGGTGCTTTACATTTATTATCTCATTTACCCTACACAATAACCCTACTTTGTGGAAAGTATTGCTATCCCCATTTCAGATTAAGGACAAAGAGTTTGAGTAATTTCTCCAAAAGCCCACAGTTTACAGGTGACAATGTCAAGTAACAAGATATACCTAGATATACTGAGATCAATCTCTACAGCTTATACTTTACTTCATGTAATTTCATGCTGAGAAGAGATCATTTATACTCAATGCAGTTGCAAATTAAATCAAAATGTAAATGCATCAGGGGAGAAAATTTAATAACTTTTCCTCATAACCAAAGAAATATTATTTTATTGTAACAAATGAAAAAATAAAGACAAAAAGAAAATAAATACTACTCATAGTGATTGGAAAGAAATATAAGAAATTTATTATTTTGTACACTTCAGGATAAGAGAGGTGGGGGAAAA
>NW_016816010.1:147768-161710 GCF_001698545.2 Rhinopithecus bieti
AAAAAAAAAAAAAAAAAAGAAAGAAATCTGTCTTCTACTCAGAGGGCTCCTGTCAGGAGTTACTACCCTGAAGTTTCCCATCTGAAGCCTGGATGGGATTATTAGGTCCAGTATTCATGACTGAAAGTAGTTGCTTTCAAGATAATTAAAGTATTCCTCAGTTTGCAATCTAATGGATCAATCATCTATTGGATGAGCAATCACTCATCAAGATATTAATATTGACATTCTCTTTTGTATTTTTTACTCTCAATCTTAAGTTGTCTACTATTTTTTACAAATTATTGCTAGGATATAAACTCAGTTATACCTATCATATTTTAGATCATTTCCATCCACGTTTTCTGTATCACTCCCCTTCTCCCATTTTGATCTACATGCCTACATCTAACACCTTTGAACATCATCATTTTATTATCTACCCACCATTTCATCTATTTGAGTAGAAAGAATTATTTCTTTCCAGGTGTGGGTGTGATTTTACCTGGTAGGCTTTGTCTGGTCTCTGTCCTCCTAGACACGGAATGGGAGCCTTGACCACTGAAATATTATTTTCGTGACTCCAGAGGCAGTGCACATTCTATAGCTACTTAGACATGCCCATTCCCACCTCCCATTATGTACTTTCTAGGTGATAGATTTCCCAACATGTCCCAAGTGGCTCCAGTGTCTCTGAGCAGAACAATGACATTTTCCAGTACACATTATGCTCCTTGTTATATAATCAGTCCCCACAGCAAATCGTTGGTCTCACTCTGAACTCTAGCCAAAGCATACTTCTACATTAATACAGAGAATAAGGCATTTCTCTGTTGTTCATCTCTCTCTGTTTATGTTTTCCTCAATCTGTCTCTCTTAGTTTGACTTTTTTTGCGGGGAGGGGGTTGTGCAAGTGTGCTTCTCTTCTCTTTGTTTCTGTCTTTCCCTCAAGCACATTTTCTTTTTTAAAAAATATTCTGTATCCTTTATTTAGACTGTAATTCAAAAAATGCATGAGTATTGTTGGGAGTTAAGTATCTCAGAAATTGAGCTCCAACACTGTTCACTGACTGACTGATTCAATTTCTTCACCTTGCTGTTCACTCTCCCATCTGTTTCTTTTGCCTAGAATCTTGTTCGTGTCATGGGATTCTTGGGGTGTTGCTTCACCAGATGCATACCTCTGTGACCAGTGGCATCTTTGCCTGAGTTTTGCTCAGGCCCTCTGGGCTCACTCCACCCACTCGACCTGGCAGGCTGCACTCAGCCACACTACTGACCTGGATCCCATGCCTGCCAAGGGTGAGCCAGGTGCAGAGCAGAGGGTTGTGTGAGTGAGCATGAGGACTGGCCACCGCACACAGCCAGGAATGCCTTCTGCAGCAGGGTGGGCAGATCCAGGCACTGGCAGCGGGCCAGCTCCCTGTGAGGCTGCTGCTGGACGAGGCATACTGCAAGCAGCTTCTACAACTGGCACCAGGAAACACAGTGGTCCCTGGAAACTTGGAGATGCCACGAATCACAGAGCTCCAAAGAGGTGTCACATTTCTGGCTCAGGGAGCTCCTAGGTCTGGCCCTCCACCAAAAGGCTGCAGCTCTTCTCTCCTTCTTTCTTCTCTCCCTCTTGTTGCCCATGATGTGATGAGCAAAGGATGTGTTTCAGCCCTGCTTGTGTTACAACTCTTTTAGCCCCAGAATTCGGTGGGACCCGAGTTCTTGTCCTGCGTCCAGGATGAATGAGGTACGTGGACAAGTGAAGAGTAAGCAAGATGAGAGGAGTTTTATTGAGCAACAGAACAGCTCAGAGGAGGCCCATATTGGGTAGCTGCTCTCCACAGGCAGGGTGTTCCGACAAGTTTTCAGCTCTCAGCAGAAAGGAGACCCTGGAGTAGGTAGCTCCTCTCCACAGCTAGCCATCCCATTGTCTACTCAGCTCTCAGCAGAGAGGAGACCCTGGAGTGGATAGCTCCTCTCTGAAGCTGGCCACCCAGTGGTCTCCTTAAATCTGGCTGAGTCTGGGGTTTCTATGGGTCTCAGAGTGGAGGAAGTGTGTGTTGATTGGTCCATAGGTGGTCCTGGGAAGGTCTGGAAAAAGCACCAAAAGTTCACACTCCAGTCCAGGGGACTGGCAACCCATCCCTCAGGATTTAGGTCCTCCCTGGCTTAAAGGTGGGGCTTCACCAGGACCCACCCCCATCCACCAAGAAGCCCATCTGCCTTCTCTCATCATTCATTTCACCCAGGCTGCTTATGCCGAAAGGCACCTGCAGGCCAGTGCTGAGCTGCCCTCAACCTCCACTCAGCCTCCCTCCCATGCTCCTCAGTGCCCAAAGTCTTCAGGACACTGAGGCAGCAAGGGGCTGGTGTGTCAGCACTGCCCTGAGTTTACACACACCTGGCCAGGCTGCAACAGCACCCGGGCTTGGCCCCAACCTGGCTCTGAAATTGGAGTGGGCACCAGGAGATGGGAGTGGCCAGGCAGCAGGAGCAGACACCTCTGAGCCTGCAGAGGCAGGGTGGGCCTTCCCAGGCCCCCAAGAGTGCAGAGATGCTCAGGTCTGCAGCCATGGCTTGGGTGGCTGCAGCTGTGCCTGGGAGGACAGGGCTCCCACCTGCTCCCAGCCCCAAAAACATAGGGAGTCCTGGGTCCACAGCCACAACTTGGGTGGCTGGAGCTGTGCCCAGGAGGGCAGGGCTCCTGCCTGCTCCTGGCTCCTGCTGGCTCCATGGAACACACAGCCCTGGCCACAACTCCCCCACTGCAGCTGGCATCATGGCAGTGGCTGCTCCATATGGTTGTCACTGACATCAATTACATATAGTGGGCAAGCTAATCTCTTGATGGATATTGCCCAAGGAACATATGTCTTTAGCTCTTTTACAACTGTGGCCTCCAGCACCCTGATATAAGTTATAAGCCAGCCTGAACTCAGCACATGGTATGTCAACATCAGTAACTCTCTATAACATCCAAATAGACACTCGTCAACATAAACAGACATTACTTCCTTCCAGATAAAAGATCTTAGCGTCTAAAAGGTCAGAAAAGTCCATCCCTAAAAGCAGAAACCTAATAGTGCCCTTTAAAGAGCTCCTCTTAACAAATGCCCCACATCTGTTTGCTCCAATGAAGGAATAAGTGGTTGAAGAAATAATCATTTAGAAAGATGTAGGCACTGGCCTCGGATTTTGAAGCAGTGTAGTAAAGAGAATGATTTTACATAGAAAAAGCAACAGAAAATTAAACAATGTTTATGTACAGGCTAGCAATTGTTTTTTTTGTTTGTTTATTTGTTTGAGACAGATTGTCACTCTGTCACCCAGGCTGGAGTGCAGTGGCACGATCTCAGCTCACTGCAACCTCCACCTCCCAGGTTCAAGCAATTCTCCTGCCTCAGCCTCCAGAATAGCTTGTATTACAGGTGCATGCCATGACACACAGCTAATTTTGTATTTTAGTAAGGACAGGGTTTCACCAGTCTCGTCTCTGGTCTTAAACTCCTGGTCTCAAATGATCCACCCACCTTAGCTTCCCAAAGTGTTGGGATTACAGGCATTAGCCATTGCACCCAGGCAGAAATTGCTTTTAAGTAGTTATACATACAAGCACATAGCCCTTTTAAAAAATAAAATTATTGACAATAACAACCATCACAAAAATGGCATTTGCCTCACCAGGTATATGCGAGGAGCACATAAGAATTTATATTATCGTGCATTACATTTTGCAAAGTATAATACAAATATGGAGCCTTGTAATATAAACCAAAGGATACACATGGCTGACTACTATGAACCAGGCAGTATATTAGATGCTTTACATGCACCATCTAATTTAGTCACCAGTGTCAATTTAAGAAGTGGCTAGAGTTATCACCTGTTTTAGAGATAAGGACACAGACTCAGAGATGTTAAACACCTCACTCAATGTCACACATCTAATAAGTAATGAGTTGTCTGGCATATGGATTTAAAGACAAAAATATTAATTGCATCTCTGTCATGACCAGGTAGAAAGCAAAATGTGAATAAGGTAGAGAATGATGCTCGAATGTCTTTATTGCTTCTTTTTCTGTTTCTTCCAGAAATTAGCCCTCACTTCCCAATATCCTAAGCCCTTTCCCCTTTTAGCATCTACTTGCACCATAGACTATATCACCACAAATACAAAACAACCCAACCAATTCCTGACCTCTCTCAGCACCCGCAAAACACTAACCTTGCTTTCACATAGCCATTTGAAGATTGCTTAACAAATACCAAACCTTGCATTGATTATTTGACATTCAACTATGAGCCTGGTAAGTCTAAGAAGAATAACTTGCTTTTAGTGAAATAAGCCTCATTTTGCAAAGAACTGGTCATTTTGCTGTAACCAAGGTTATTTTTGCAGTAACCTTGACTCCTACAGGAAAAAAACAAAAACAAACAAACAAAAAAACCATAAAATATAACTTATTGATTCCTGCTCTAAGATCTTGAGAAGTCTATTTCTCTTCCTTATTCAAAATATAAGCTATTTCCTCTTTTAGTTCAAGCCTTTTACCTCCTTCAAAAATGCCTCAAAATGCATCTTTTTAAAGAAGCATTCCATATTAACCCATACCCATTCTGGCCAGAATTCTTCCTCTCCTTTAAGGATACAGATTTTATAAAGTTATTTTGCCTTCACTACATTTAGTTTTCAAGCTGGTCTCAAGTTGTTTTATTTCTATATGTTGAATGTACTTAACCAGATGGTACACTGGCCTCTACTTAGATAAAGATCACCTACAGTGAAAATGGCACGGAACTTGATGTCTACATAAGAATCTAAAGTTCAATGTGCTGCTAACAAAACATGGGAACTTTTGCATCTTAATTTGCCCATGTCTTAAATAATTAAATGTGTTCTCTAAAATATTTCAGGCTTTTCCAACTTAAGAATTCTATCATTTTAGGATTTCTAACTCCTCTATGATATACTGCCACTAGGGCATCCAAGTTACTCTTCCTTTAATTCATACGCTAGATTTTGATGAGATATTCAGATCTTCTTCCATTAACTATGACTGACAAAACTTTTTCTTCTGAAAACAGAAAAAAAGTCATTATCATTACTGAAAATATTGAGGTCTCAGATGCTCAGTATCTAATAGTTCTAAGTACTATGACATACTTTCAGGTAACATCCGAAAATAGCTTAAACACCATTCATTCAATAAGCATTTACTGAGTACCTACATGGCCAAGCTCTGATCTGCTATATCTCTGGACAAAATAAAGTACCTGACCTCAAAGAACTTATATTCTAATGAGGAAGAATGGAGACAGCTTTATTCAAATAAATTAAATCACATGTTGTAGCTGATATTAAATGCTACATTGAAAAAATTTACAGGGGCAGGAGAGTGGGATGCTGATTTTGGAGTGGGTGCAGTTTTAAAAATAAGGTCATGAAAGCCTTCACTGAAAAAATGAGATGTGAGCAAAGACCTGAAGGAGATGAGAGAGTGAACCATGTGGATATCAGGAGGAAGAGTTTCCAGGTAGAGAAAACAGCATATGCAAAAGCCCTGACAAGTGTGCCTGAGGTATTTGAGAAAAAGCAAGAATACCAATATAACTGGAATGGAAAGATTAAGAGAGACACTAAGGAGGGGAGGTAAAAGAGGTTATGGGGGCTTGACCATGAAGATCATTGTAGGCCATGTAAGGACTTCAGGGTTTACTCTGAAATGAAAGTCATTAGAATGTGTTCAACACTGGAAAGTCATGATCCAACCAAGGTTTGAAAAGGAGACTCTCTGGTTGTTTTGAGAACAGTTGGAGTAGGAGAAAAGGTGAATGTAGGAGGTATTTGAAGACTATTTCGATAATCAAGAAAAGGGACAATAGTCATTTGCACCAGTATAGTAGAAGTGGAACTAAAGAAAAGTAGTTAAATCCTGGATATATTTTAAGGATAGAGCCAACAGATTTTCCTAATGGGTTGGAATGTGAATTAGGGACATCATATTCATTAATGTATCTGTAAAACACAGCAGGAGAGTAATATTGGAATTATAGCTAGAATTATAGTAATACTAGAATAAGAATTATAGCTAACACATAGCACTTACTGCCAGCCAGGCATCATTCTAAGTGATGAAACTCATTTAATCCTCATAATAACTCTATGAGGTAGGTACTGATTTATACCAATTTTATGGATAAATAAACTGAAGCACAAAGAAGTAATCCACCTAAGGTGACACAGCTAACATATGGTAGAGCTAGAATTTAAATCCAACTGGTCTGACTTCAGAGTCCATGTAGTTAAACTCTATGTTTATTATTGTTCATAGTTCAGTACTTATACAGGCACACATGAGGATGGAAATAATTTCCTATTGACCACTATTTTATTAAAATATTTTCAATTGGAAGCTCAACTTTTTGTTGCCCTTGCCATGAGTTTCACTGGCCTCTTACTAATGCATTTTTCAGGGTGCGAGATCAAGGGTTATCAGTACAACCAGCCAGGCAAAGTCCAATGGCATGTTGAATAAATAATGTCCTTTGGAAGCATCAGAATTGTTCCAATGTATATTTAGAGAAAGCAATGAAACACAACTAATCATTCAGAAAGAAACATTACTAATTCATGTAGGAGACTTACCTCACATCCTATAGGAAATCTCTAAGGACTCTTTAAATGTATCAACTCTCTAGACAACTTGCTATGGGCAACTTACTGCACCCATTCTACAACTAGAAAGCTGAATTTTCAAGAGTTAACTGGCTTGTCCATAGCTAGGAAGTAAATAGAGGAGACCCATGTCCCAAAGAAGTATTGAATGTATATCTAAGAAACCACATGTGGCCAGGCATGGTGGCTCACACCTATAATCCCAGCACTTTGGGAGACCAAGGCAGGCAGATCATGAGGTCAGGAGATCGAGACCATCCTGGCTAATCCAGTGAAACCCCGTCTCTACTAAATATACAAAAAATTAGCCGGGCGTGGTGGTGGGTGCCTGTAATCCCAGCTACTCAGGAGGCTAAGGCAGGGGAATTGCTTGAACCCGGGAGGTGGAGGTTGCAGTGAGTCGAGATTGAGCCACTGCACCACTGCACTCCAGCCTGGGTGACAGAGCGAGACTCTGTCTCAATAAAAAAAAAAAAATAAATAAATAAAAATAAATAAATAAACCACATGTACAAAAACAAAAGAAGGATAAGGAGAGTATGACTTATCACCCTGTATGACACTCCTCCCCTTAAGCTCAATATGAGTCAGCATTGATCATGGGCCAAAAAAAAAGTGAATACAATCTAAAATACAGTATAAAATGTATGGTATTTAAGGAAGCTAATAAAGCTTGTTCATTGTCCTCTACTCAGACTATACTGGAGGTATTGTATTGACTTCTGGCCACCACTCCTTTATAAGGATGTGTACAAACTGGGAAAGTGTTCAGAAGAGGGGATCAGGACAGAAGCAATTGCGATCTTGCCAGATAATCATAATGGTAATAATTACTACTTATTAAGCACTTATCATGTAATATGCTTAATGCTTTACATGTATTGCTCATTTAGCACTCACAAAAAGAGCATGGTTACTCTCTGAGGCTCAGAGATGTTAAGTAACATGTCTAAGTTCAAACAGTAAATAAAAGGTGGTGCTAGAATTTGGACCAATGTCTTGATGATTCCACTGTAATATGTTGGACTTTTAAGAGAGAAAAGATTATTTATCACATGCCAACACTTTACACAGATTTTCTCGTTGAATCCTCGTAACAGCTGTATAAGGTATCATTTTTACAATCTGTATTTCACAGGTAAGAAAACAGAAACTTGGAGTGGTTTGGAACCTAACCAAGGACACACAGCTAGCAAGTGGCATAAACAAAATATGACATGAAGAATGGATGGAGACACTAGAGATGCTCATCCAGAAGAAGGAAATTCTGGAATATTATTTGAAGATGTAAGTTTGAAGAAAATCAGTTTGAACTATTTGTATCTTCCGACGTTGAAATTATAAGGTCAACCTATTGTGCTCTGTACATTATTCATTTCCTTTACCACATATGCATACATGTATTGATTTAACAAATTATGTTGCACTACTGCATGTAATAAACTGTGCCATGTACTGAACATGTGGGTGTAAACAAAACAGATAAGGTACCCGCTCTTAGGAAACTTAGATTATTATTTTGCCTTCTCTTACTTCACCTTCTGCCATCCTATATTTTAACCCCTTCAAAACTCAAACTCACCTCAAAAGTCACTTTTTCCTGCCCCAGGAATCTTCAGTGATAGATTGACTGCTCTTCCACCCCTGCCCCCTATAGCCCCACCCTCACACCACACACACACACACACACACACACACACACACACAATGCTGGTATTCCTTTATTTTTCTTGTATTCTATTACTTTGCCATTATTGTTATTGGTAATAAGATATTTCCCCTCATTCATTCATTTGCTCAATTGTTCACTAATTATCAAGCACCCAGTATGTACCAGGTGGTGTCCTAAGGACTAAAGATGTGATGGTGGTCAAGAACGACATTACAGTAGTATTTTGCCTTCTCAGATTTATTGTAAACTTACTTTTATCTTTTTGACCTACCTTCCCCACTCCTTATCTAGCTAGCTGCTTCTGATGCTTTTCTGTGGAACACCTTAGGACCTCTCACAGCTCAGTTTGAAACCTACTGAAAATGGTAAACCTTTCATCTAGTACAGGAATCCCATGTACTATATCCTGAAAAGTTGGCCATCCTGGTTTTTAACAAGGATATGTACAGTAAAGGTGAACTTACTGATTCTTACAATCATCTGTGGTAATGTCATACAGTAATTTTTTTAGATTAAATTGAACTCTATTTCATTCTGGTTTTCATTCATTGGTACTAGTTCTGTCCAACTCAGATATAAAAGTAAGTTACATCTTTCTATCAGCACCCTTTTAAATATTTGAAGATATCTATGATATCTTCCTTTTGTCTCCTTTTCTTGAGGTTAAATATCCACATTCCCTCAATTGAATTTTTTTTTTTAACTGTTAAATGTCCTTATTAGCCCTCTCTAGACACTTTCAACTTTGGCAATATCTCTCAACATATAGTTTATTTTGTTTTATTTGTCCATTTAAAGAAAAGAGAGTATCTACTGAAGTAATTCTTTCCCTCAGGACTTTGTGACCCACATCCTGATGGGAAGAAATATACACTTAAACATTCTATGTCTTTCAACTTAGTGCTGAGTATAAATTTGAAATGTTTGCCAAGAAGTCTTCCAAGGGTTGTGAGGTAAGAGCTAGAGGCCAGGAGAGCAGATAGTTTTACAGCATGAACCTAAAATGGGATTCTGACATTCACTTTGTCATGCCTGGGGAACTGGTGGAGTAGACCTACTTACTTGAGGGTCTGAGAAACCATCTAGGAGATAATTTTTCCTCAGCTAAGGAGTAACCAGACACAACAAACTTAAATTGAAAACAAAGAATGGATGAATCTAAGTACAAAGGATTTGTGTCTTTCCCCAGTCCATATTGAATTCACGTTTGAGGCTTACAGAGAACATGTAAAAACTAAAATGTTTTGGTAAGATCACTGTAAGATACTGGGCATAAGCATCAATATGCGGATATACCTCTAATACAGGGGAATACAAAGGGGACAGGAGGAATCTGTTCCTACTTGCCAATGAAAAGCAGTGTAGATTTGACATTTTGAGGGCTCTGGTTTATCAGTTTTTGCAGAAGACAGTGGTGCCTGGCAGATAAAGCCATATCTGGTAGATGCCCAGTGGAAGAGATGGTACTTGATGGTATGAGGATACATAATGCATATTTATTGATAATGGGTCGCAAGTAGCAATTAGTAATGGCAAACTAATTCAAGAATAAACATTAAAAACCCCGAGAACTCCCAACAATAACTTAGATGTGACTTTGAAGGGGATATGTAGATCCTATGTCAGCAATTAGGGAAGAATTAGTTAAATGTGTTGCTATTTTTAATGTGACTCAAATTGTACCCATAAGCTATTGTTCTAGGTCAAAATGTCCCTAGAGAACAGTGCTTCCTAATGAAGGTATATCAGTATCATCCCTCCTGTACTTTTTTTTTCATAACACCAAGCCCAAGAACCACCCGCAAGTGCTCTTATTTAATAGGACCAAGATAGGACCTAGCAATCGGTATTCTGAAAACACTCCTTCTGTGGTTGCATTATACATCTCAAAAAACCAGTGTTATAGACCAGATGTCATCAACCTTTTTCTGTAAAGGGCCAGATAGTAAATATTTTTGGCTCTGTGAGCCACAATCTCCATTGCAACCACTCAATTATGCTCTTATAGTGTGAAAGCGTCTATAGATGATAAATATAAACAAATGAGCACACTGTGCTCAACATAACTGTATTCACCAAACAAGGCAACCAGACCATGTGCCATACACAGTTTGCTTACTTCTGATATAGATGATCAATGATTAAGTTAATGGCAGATCCCCTATGTCTTGAGGATGATGTCAGGAAGGACAAACAGGTCTACCTACAAAATATCCTTTGGTTTTGGGTCCCAGTTTTTGTAATTTTAGACTGGTTGAAACCCAAGTGAGAACTTTCATGTTCTTATACAAGAATACTGATTGGATTGAAAGGCTTCACTGCTCATAGTCTGGCTAACTTTTCAGTTCTGGAACAATGTGAAAATCTTCTGAAGCCCATTTCAGCTTTAAAATTCGATGGTTCCATCCATTCCTTTAAAGGGATTTTTCTTATATCAATAGTAACTCAGGCCTGAAACCCATCAGGAAGCAAGCACAAATGAAGAAAAACTGGGCTCTCTGCATACTCCCCCTTCTTAGGAAGGAAGTGCCGGCGTTGGCTTAAGGGCTTCTGGGCCAGAGGCTTTGTTGCTTTTTCCCTTCATCTAAAGCCTTTGAAGGAATGTAAGGGGATTATATAAAGTCCAGGATCTAAAATCATTATTAAATCAATAACTAAAGTCCATATCAGAGGCAACTTGTGGTCTGAGCTACTCAACTCTAGGGAAGACACCTTCCTTGTGGACATCCCCAAAATTTGTCCTCCTTCCTAAATTGAATTTCATCACAATGCAATTGTTTTTTTTTACTATAGCCTACCCATTTAGGCTGTGTGAATAACTGTCATTGGAGGGGGTAGGAGTACAGCAAGTACTTTAAATGGCTTTCCTTAAAAGGGAAAACTTTTGTTGAGGAGTATTGTGGGTTTTTTTTTTTTTTTTTTTTTTTCTTCCAGCATTACTTTTTCTGCTTTTAAATCTTAAATGTCCCCTCATCTGGATGAAGCAACCCTAGCCAACAGGGAAATGTGATGTTTGTATTTGTATTTGCATTTATATGGCATTTTCATACAGTGTATCTCACACTGCTGACAGAGCAATGAATCATAGGCCTATAGCACCCTCTCTACATGCATCGTGGGAACAGCCTTCTTCCACATGCTCTACAGCAGCAAACTAATTAATCTTTCTTAATTTTAATTTGTAAGGAAGATGCTTTGGCAAGGGAAGCATGGAATAGTGTGTGTGTGTGCCTGTCTTGTTTCTCCCAACTTTCAGGAGGCATTAAGAGGACATCACACAAGTAGCCATGTGTCCTCAGAATCTGTCCTTTGCTGACACTGTTACTGGTAGAATCCTAGGCTGGATGGTTCGCTGCAGCTTTTGTGTTTAAATGTTTGCCTTTTATAAACTTGTAGCAGAGGAGAGGCAAGCACATAGATCTGGCACACAATTGCTACAGAATCACCCAGGGAATTAAGCTTGGATATCACATTGGTCCCCCTTCAGAAACAGTTCCTATTCAACAGATATTCATGCTCTTTTTAAAAATCCTGTTCAAGGTTCTTTGTCATTAGCAAGATACTACTGGTGATGGAAATCTATTGTGGAGTTAGCTCTGTGGAAAGCTGAGTCTGTTTAGGAGCTTTGAGGTAGGTATTAATAACTCATTGCTCAATACAGAGGTGCCTACAACATAGATCAATTTCTCTCAACTCGGAGAGCACCACTCTTTTACAAACTATTCCAAGGGCCCTGCCAGAGGCCTGCTGGAAAATCCACTGAGCTGGATTGTCCAAGCTGAATTGTTTAGGCAAATTTTTTTCCCAGCTTTATTGGAGTATAATAAATGTTTACTGACAAATACAAATTGTATATATTCAAGGTATTCAATGTCATGTTTGGATATATGTTTTGATGCAACATTTACCACATTCTTACATAAAGCTAAATGGTCAGCAACCCCCTGCACAAGAAGTAAGTGCATACATAAGTTACAACCCTCACAATGTTAAGACTCTCTCCTGAGTTTCATAGAGGATGTGGCCCAGGAATTCTTTTGAGTTGCCAATAAGATACAGCCTTACAGTGATTAAGGAACAACTGATCTCCATCTTTATGGCAGGTCCCATAGATTTCCTCTATCCAGAAAGGCCATAATATTACAGTGTTTAGTGAAATAATTAGTTACACATGAGGTATAAATCATGCCTACTCCTAACCTCCCCTACTCCCTCCATTGCCTTGTTGCAGATGACCTGCCTAGAGGCTCTATTACGGTTGTTTGAGTGAAACATGGCTCAGGTATAAGTCCTGCAGTGTGAGGCCAAGAAACATATCTGGCTGGGTACATTTGCAACTCTCAGGCCCAATGCAAAGATTATAAAATGATCTCCAGAGCTTGTGGATGTCATTTAAATCAGGGTCCATGATAGGAAAACGAATGGTTGAGTGAGATAATAGGGGCTTGTGTGATATTCTGAATTCCTCAGTCTTTACTTTTAGCCAATTAAAATTAATTCCTTCAGCCTCACAGCCTGGAAATCCCAAGTTCCCAGACATGTCAAGTTGTGGTTCAATTTTGAGACACAGGCAATTCCTCAAGAAACCCCAGCCTGACACAATCAAATAAGCCTTGTCAAAGTCCACCTAATCAAAAACCCCACACTTAATCACATCAGCTTCTTTAGCTCAAACTAGACAGACTCCCATCAGGGGATGGGAGCTCTCAGTCAATGCTGCCTGTTATTCAAATAATCTGAGCTGCAGCACTCCAGAACTGCATCCCAGTTACGGGAAATCAGCTGCAGCTAATTAAAAGCAGTTTATTGTCTCCCACACTCCAGTCCCAGCCTCTCCTCATAACCAGGTACAGCTTGTAGTGCCTCTCCAATCATAGCACTGCATCAGGGACCTGGGCCAGACAATTAATGAGACTGTGAAATGCAGAAAGCCAGTGAGTAAAAGCAAAGGTAAAGTTTGTGGCAGAGGAAGGGAGTCCACAGAAAGGTATAGCACTCTGAGGGAACCTGGTAAAACAGCCTCCAGATTCACACACTAGTTAGCACATTGGCAGACTACGCTTCAGCAGCCCAGGGCTTCCTGTTTCCAACATCAGCAACTTCCTCAAAACATTAGGCTTAGGGAGACTAGGCCTTTGTCCATAGCAGTATTATGTTAGATAGTGGCTTGTTAGCATTCCAATTCAAATTGACAGCTCAGGAGTCTTTTACCATAGCTTATTAAAACGTAGAGGAGAAGATGTTTTGGTCATGTATTCAGTGTCAACTGAGCCAGACACAGTGGCATAACAGTTTTTGTGTAATGAGGTCTGTAGCTAAGCAAGCTCTCAATTCCTGTCTCCACCATTTACTAGCTGTGTGGTCTTGAGCAGTTCCTATACATCTCTGAGCCTGTTTCTTCATGTGTAAAATAGGGATAATGATAGAAAATAATGCATGTAAATGGCATATAACTATCATTAAATTGTAAATGGTGCATACATTTTAGGTAGATAGATGATGAGAAAGGGAAGGGAAGGGAAGGGAAAGGGGAAAAAGAAAGGAAGGAAGGAAGGAAGGAAGGAAGGGAGGGAGGGAGGGAGGGAGGGAAGGAAGGAAGGAAAGAAGGAAAGAGAAAGAAA
>NW_016816010.1:164205-169484 GCF_001698545.2 Rhinopithecus bieti
GAGGGAGGGAAGGAAGGGTCAGCCGGCCCAGTACAGTGCTTGGAACATAGAATTCATTCAACAAATGCTGGTTTTCTCCTTTATTGTATCAACAAACCACCCCAGGCAGAATCTAATAGAAAGGGGTGTATTAGTCCCTCTACTGGCACCAAGTTACTGTATTAGTCCATTTTCATACTGCTGATAAAGACATACCTGAGACTGGGCGATTTACAAAAGAAAGAGGTTTATTAGATTTTCAGTTCCACATAGCTGAGAAGACCTCACAATCATGGCAGAAGACAAGGAGGAGCAACTCACTTCTTACATGGATGGCAGCAGGCAACAAAAGAGCTTGTGCAGGGAAACTCCCATTTTTGAAACCATCAGATCTCGTGAGACCCATTTACTATTACGAGAACAGCATGAGAAAGACCCACCCACATGATTCACTCATCTTCCACATGGTCCCTCCCACAACACATGGGAATTATGGGAGCTAGAAGATGAGATTTTGGTGGGGATACAGAGCCAAACCATATCAGGGTGACTAGATAAGAACATGGATGGCTCACTACAAACTCATTTATTAGGAATATCACTCAAAGCTCAAATCCTATTAATATGGGATAAACTATACCATTTCATTGAAAGAAGTACAAAACTGCTTGTGAATTCATAGTGTACATTTTTCTTATCTGTCTCCCCTAAAAATATTATACCATTGCATGACAGAAGGGGCTTGGTTTTGTTGACTACTATGTCTCCTTCCCTAGAACAGAGTGTAAAAGCCAAAAAATGCTAGATATGTTGAATGAATGATAAATCCAATTGCAGGCATGTCTTTCTTACACAAAATCTGTCTTCATGAAAACTGTAAAAATATGTTTTAAATGTTCCTTAATTCTTGGGAGACTCCTGATGGTGGAGCAATTCTTTTTACTTGTTTATTTAGCAAATACTCATTGGGAGCCTGTGATATGCCAGGCACCGTTCTAGTCATGGGAAGTAATAGTGAAAAAGACATATGTATGCCCTGCCCTTGTGAAGCTTGAAATATAGCAGGAAATTGACATGTTAAAAGATCCTTCTGAGCAGTATGAATGCCTATTTGGGATGTTTCAATCATTGTATAATATGTTTAGTTAAGGTAGATTCTAGCTACACTAAAATAATCACAACCAATGATGGGCTTTTGACATTTGGGTCTGTGTTAACTAGCTCAGTGGGCTAAAGTTATTGGGGCTATAGTTACACCCTCCTATATTTCCTAAAGAGTCTGTCTGAATCTGAACACACAAACTCTCACTGCGCATTTAAATTTCCCTGTTGCACTATTCACTTTCTATGTTTCTTTTAGATTCACAAGAAGATACAGTCCTCCTTTTCAAGGCACACAACTCCATGGGTGCCTGTATTTATTTCCTATTACTACTGCAACTATTTACTACAATAGTGGCTTAAGCAATACTAAACTATTATCTTATTGTTCTGGGGATCAGAAGTCCAACACAGGTCTCACTGGTTTGAAATCAAGGTGTCAGCAGGGCTGTATTCCATTCTAAAGGCTTCAGGGAAAAAAATCTGTTTCCTTGTCTTTTCCAGTTCCTAGAAGCTATTTGCATGCCTTGGCTCATGGAGCCCTTCCTCCATTTTCAAAGCCAGTGGAGTAGCATCTTCAAATATCTCTCTGACTTTGACACTACTTTTCTCATCACATCTCCTCCTCTCACTCTTTTAAGTCTCCTTGTGAATATACTGGGGTCACCCAGGTAGTCCAGGATAATCTTATCTCATGGTCCTTAATTTAATCACATCTACAAAATCTTTTCTTCCAGGTTTCTCACTCCATTTGAGCTGCTATAACAAAATAGTATAAACTGGATAGCTTATAACCAACAGAAATTGATTTCTCTCAGTTTCGGAGGCTGGATAGTTCAAGACGGAGGTACCAATAAACTTGGTGTCAGTTGAGGGCCTGATTTTTTTGTCCACAGGTGGTGACTTCTTGCTGTGTCCTCACATGGTGAAAGGGGTGAATGAGCTTCCCTTGGGCCTATATTTTAAGAGCACTAATACCATTAATGGAGGCTCTGGTCTCATGACTTAATCACCTCTCAGAAGCTCCTACCTCTTAATACCATCACCTTGGTAGACAGAATTTCAGCATATGAAGTTGGCGGGGACACAAACATTCAGACCATAGCACCAGATAAAGTAACATATTTACAGGTTCCAGAGACTAGGGTGTGGACATCTTTGAGGGGGTCATTATTCTGCCATCACAGTACTCATGGCCCCTTTGTATCTAATATGTTTCTGCCATATAACCCTTTCTTCTCTTGCCTCTTATTTCTTCTTGATTTTTGAATATGAATATGAAAATGTTCATGTCTTCACTCATTAAAAATAACCCTTCTTTCTGACATTATATTCCTTGGGTCATATTTCTTATATACTTCAAACCATCAAACATCTTGAAAGAGAAAGCTATACTTGTTGCCTCCACTTCCTCAACCCAAATTGCTTTGTTCTTCTCCGTAGTTCTCATCCTACTTCTTTGTCATTTCTTTCTCAGCTTTTAATCAGCTTTTCTATCTGTAAACAAGTGTAAAGTCCTAGGCTCAGTCCTAGGTCCCGTATCCTTCTCTCTATGTACTTATTCCTACACAAGCTTTAGTGAATACCTTGACTCATTCACTCATTAAATATTTGTTGAATATCTACTGTGCCACTTATTTTTGTAGATATTGGATGGAGATGGTTTCAAAATCTATACCTTAGCTCTGATATATCATAAATCAGTCCATTTATCTGCATCCTCACTGCCACTGCCATCAATTGGACAATTAAAACAGCCTCCCATCTTATTTTCCAGCCTCTTCCCTTGCCCCAGCCAAATCCCTTCCATACGCAGCACGAAAAGTGACTTTTCTAAAATAAAATGATCATGTCAGTTTCTTAAAGTCCTTCAAAGGATCCCCATTATCTTCAGGATAATATTCAGACCCATTATTTTGGCATACAAATCCTTCCACATTCTGGACCCTAATTTCCTTTTCAGCTTATTTTGTTGCCTATGCCTACCCTTGTAGTCTATGCTTTAGCCATACCAAATTAATTTCTGTTCCCTAAAAGAGCTCAAGGTGTCTGTACATTGTCTTCCTGTTGCTTGAAACACCTTTCTCTCTGACTCTCTCTCTCTCTCTCTCTCTCTCTCTCTCTCTCTCTCTCAACCTGGCTCACACCTACTCAATCTGAGAGCATCTCTTAGAAGAGAGTTTGTTCAGAAGCCTTTCCTGAATATCCAGTCCTAAATTTGATATTCCTCTTCTATGATTTTCCTATCGAAAGAAAGGATAACATGACATGATATCATAATGTTTATTTTTTCTCTCTCCTTTCCTAGCTTCATACTCCTTGAGGGACAAGTGTGTATTTTAGTCATCAGTATAAGCAAAACAGCTAGCACTATGCCTAGAAGTATAAGGTAGATGCTCAGTAATGATTTAGTGAATGAAAAAATAAATTAATAAGTGAGCAAATTAAATTATAACACAGAACAAATACCTCACTAGAGTATCAGAGGAGAGCCTGAGAATATTTCCAGGCATCATTCCATCTCCATTCTTTTTTTTTTAGATGAAGTCTCACTCTGTCGCCCAAGCTGGAGTGCCGTGGTGCAATCTCGGCTCACTGCAAGTTCCGCTTCCTGGGTTCATGCCATTCTCCTGCCTCAGCCTGCCAAGTAGCTGAGACTATGGGCACCCACCACCACGCCTGGCTAATTTTTTTTTTTTCGTAGAGACGGGGTTTCACTGTGTTAGCTAGGATGGTCTCAATCTCCTGACCTCATGATCCACCCATCTCGGCCTCCCAAAGTGCTGGAATTACAGGCGTGAGCCACCATGCCCGGCTTCCATCTCTCTTCTTATTCCTTTACTACTATGTCTATCTTTGTCTCCCAGAGTCCACACCAGGATTCAAAAGGGGAGACAGTTTCCTATCATGGGGAAGTGGGAAATTCCATATAAACCCACCTTGGCCCTTTTCATAACCCAAACCTCCCAGCTTTCATTATTATTTACTTATATAGGTTAAATTATTATATAACAATGAGGCAGGATTTCCAATTTCAACTTCAATTCAATTTTACCAGAATAGAGAACCTGTCCAATCATCTACAGTTTTGGACACTATCATGAGAATTGATGTATCACAGAAGCACAGCAGACAAAATAGAGCTTTAATGAGATGAGACTTCAGCCACTACAATTTTGCCCAGGTCTATGGAGTGCAAGTGATAAATACTGGAAACTGAGAAGAAGAGAGAGCTTAGAAAAGACACCACCAGTATTATCTAGGAGGAGCTTGAAGACATTAGATTCTTGAGATGGGCCTGGGAAGTGAAATGCTACCCCTAGAGAATGAGTTGGGCACCAAAGCCAAATGTGACTTCAGCCTTAGTTCTTGGGACCAAGACATTTAAGATAATATGGCTTTCAAGAGGACCAAGGGGTAGAGACCAAAGGTATGGATCAAAATATTCCTTGGATATTTCTAACAATACTACTTAATGGAGGGCCTATAAGAACAAAAGAGACTATCTACAGTTGGATTTAGCCTTCACAATTAATAAATCTTTCCACAGCTCTAGAGATTAAATAATTATTTCATTCCAGCTTTATTAAATAATACAAATCCAGCTCATTGGTCATGAAAATAATCATAAGTCACTGGAGGAAGATGAGAGATCTGACCTTTTAATTAAAGATCAGCAGTCTCTAGCAACAGTATGCTAAAATCATAAAGGCAACATGACCTTTAAATATCTTCCCTAAGGATGATATAAATGGGGAAAATTGCATGAGTGATTGTATGTGTGTTTACAGACACATACACATAGGTGTGTATATATACACATATACATATCTAAAATGTACTACCCTACAACAGTTAGATTGAAGAGCATTGATCCCATGAAATGTAGAAAAATCAACATAATTCTCAACAACTTGAAGGTACAAAAGTAAATTGCACATATATTTTGTTTTAAGTTTTACAAAATGGTCATGCATAAAGTTCAGTTACTTATATCATTCTAACCTTGTAAACACTAAGCAAATTTTCAGTATAAAATACCCATCCAAGTGTTCCAATGTTCATTTTGTCTTTTGTTTTTTCCATATAAACCAAAATGAAAATCAAATGGCTATCTTATTTAGAGTTCTTCTGGGAGTATGGAGCAGGGAGGAAAAAGTTAATTAAGCTAGCTGATACCAAAAAAAAAAAAAAAAAAA